>NC_092278.1:33729600-33754600 GCF_036320965.1 Panulirus ornatus
GTCTCGAGGAGCGTTGGATGGAACTGGTTGGTCCAGTGGCCACTTCAGAGTGGCCAGCCGAGAACGTCAAGTTTTTTTGCCACACTCCCAGCACTCACCTGCAGACACATGGACACTGAGATCCTAAATCCCTCCGGTATGGTACATGACTTAAGAACCTCACTGACTCCAAAGCTAATATTGTTAAGGATAGATTTCACAAGGTGTAAGTTGTGAAGGTGCTTTCATCTAACATTAACAGGTACTTTTTTAAGGTAATCTTAACAATAATTATATTTTTACATGAGCGCAGTGCTTTTCATATCTGCTAGGTGTGAAAGAACATTGACCCTATCACACTGGACACTCTTACCCTTCAGACACTGAATGCTAATCAGAATTTTAGTGTTATGGTAATTGAGGATTTCCATCAGTATGGTAGTCTGAACGCCATCTCTGTTCGTTCTTCCTCTCCACTCGTCCGCTTCTAACTCATGCTAGCATCTCTTGCCTTCCACGATGCGACGAGCAATCTTTGCGTCGACCTAGCAGTTCCCCATTCGCAGGGAAGCCATTCATAACCTAAGGTGGCGCTGCGAGTGGTGGTGGTGAGCGGTAGGGATGCGGGGTCTCAAAACCATCACCAACTGATGTCGTCAACCGTATGAGCAGAGAGGTAGTGGCGGTGCGAGGCGGGTACACGGGGATTGTAGTTGCTGTTAGAGAGAGAGACTGTGAGAGACAGCAAGTAAGAGAGACTGTGAGAGACCAAGTGGCATATGAAGCCACGAGGCTGTCGTCTTAGAGGAACGAACAGGCCTCCCGGGCTTGTATAATTTCTCCCTCACATCGCAAGACAGTGAGTGAAGCCACAGTTGGCCTCAATAGACGGTGTCATCCAGCAAACCTCGTCGCACTTTTGTGTCCTCGTAATTAGCCACCAGGTCTAAAACAAGTTCAGTGGAGTCCTTGGGATGCAGCGGCATTCTCTCGTGGCGCCTTACAGGCAGAGCGTGATGTGTGTGCAGAAAATGCACTCACTGGGTCAGATTCTGCTGGACAGCTTGCTCCAACACCGGGACCGTGGGACAAGTCACCGACAGTAGTATGAATTTTGATGCTACGTCGCAAGGAAGGGAGTTTATCTTTCGCCTCCAGTCAGAAAGCATCCTCAGTCACTGTCCCAGTGTGCAGAGCTGGCAAGGGGTGAACATGTAGAGCTTTTCCGTACACTTGTCTCCGTCCGTCTCGACTGCAAAGCAGGGACTTCAGCGGCTGTATCCCAAGTTGCATTCTGAAGTGTTGGATACTTTTATCCTCTCGCTATGTGCGCATCTTCATTTGGCCTCGTATATCTCCGACATGGCAACAGACAAGACCATCACTGGTATCTTGAAGTCCAAGAAAATGCTCTCCAGTTCCTTGAAGCGTTCTGTCAGGCCGGTTTTCGAAGCACTGGCGCTACCAGTGCCAGTCCCCTGTGCGACAGTCATTGTTCAGAGTACTGAAGATCGGATTCCAAACAAGAACTCCTGATCAGATGTGCGATTCATGAGAACTCATGCGAGGGGAGAAAAACACGAAGCTGTTTTGTTTACTGCCTCTGTTTGACGAGGAGCAAACATGATGGTCCTGACAGGCGTTATCTGCGGCTCAACATGATGTACTGCCTCCCGTTACGAACCCTGTTTTGTGGCGGTACGGGGAGGCGGAGGTACGCTATCTGGTATGTGTTATCGCCACGCGTGTACCTCCTCTCGTTGTTCTTGCTTCAGGATCTGCGAGCGTTGCCAGAAGTTGGCCATACCTGTTCCTAAGGGTGAAGAACTGGAACATTGCGCTTGAATTAACGACGTGGTTTAAAACTCTTTTAAAACTTTGTTTTGTGGTCTCTCTTTCACATGCACGTGGGCAGATGCTTCCATATCTACTAATTAATATCTTCTTATCTTTTTACCCATATATTCATCTATTTATTTATCTGTTTATTGATTTATCAATTGTAAGAAAGCAATGCGTTCGTTCTATCTGTGGTACTCAGCTTCACCTGCCATTAAGTTTTTCACTCCTAATACAGATAATCGAGTCAATTTCCTGATGACGAAATCCACCCACAATATATCATCATCTGCAGAGGGTTCGAATATATGGCTTACAACGAACGATGCTCGTAGGTCTTCGGTCAAAGTGTTTTGCGAGCGAGTCTAGCGGTAACGAATCGTTTGCTTTCTCAGCTAAGTGTCTGCACCGTGGCTCAGAGAGTACTCTTGCTGTGAGGAGTTCTCTCTGTGTTCGCTAGGTTCACAGCCTTGCAGGTGGCCAGCCTGTATGTACCGGAGCAAGAGCGAGTGTCAGCCGAGATATATGAATGACTTCGGTCATGGTCTCGAGAGCGAGTTCGATTATGGTCTCGAGAGCGAGTTCGATCAGCCTCGAGAGCGAGTTCGATCAGTCTCGAGGGCGAGTTCGATCAGTCTCGAGAGCTCGCTGTTTACTAATCTTGGGCAGATGATGATGCCCTCCTAATCGCTCCATCTTCTTTGATGAGACAGAAAAAAAAAGAAAACGACAGATTTTACTCAGCTGCGGAGGTACACTTTCACATTGCCCAGAGAGAAGACGCCATTTATTCACGTCACTTACACGTCTGCTTATCTAACATTTAAGAGTTTAAAGAGCTAAAGAAAAACGATAAAAAAAAAGCCTCTGCCATCGTTGTGAACTGAGGTACAGGAATCTGATCCAGCGTTCCCACCATCTGGGCGAGTTTCAAACCTGATGACGTTTATTAGAATGTTTCACGACATCACCAAACTCGGCACCAGCGACATCAATGGATTGGAAACGACGGCGGATGGAAAAAAAAAAAAAGCTGTCCCGAAGCAGGTGAGTGGACGACAGTGAGGAGGGAAGAAGTAGATCCACCACGCGTAACACATACTAACATTCCCACAACATGCGAACGTGAGAATGGAGTAATGCGTGGTATGGAAGGCCAGGCCAACGTAAATATTTTCTTTAAGGTGGATATCAACAGCATTTTTGCAGTGTACACAACTCTTTCTCCTTCCCTGATACGCGCCGATGGTAACCGTGGTCAGCCTAGACACTCAAGCTGTTTGGACCCTGAGGTCCATATCTATTGAGTGCCCTTGTACCATCTTCTTCCATCTCTTCACACCTTGGGTGGTGTGGACCCTGAGGACCGACCGTCTGGTGAGAGAGAGAATCCCTGAACCAGACGAATCTTCCACCCTTCCCACCTCATTCCTCATCTCCAGTCATCTCTTGGTCCTTGGCGAAACCCCAGCTGACGTGTGTGTAAAGATGGATGCCAAGTGGCCTTTGACTCTGTAGGTGTAGTCAACTTCTTGTTTCTCTAATCACCACTTGTCTTTAACGTAGACATTTATATGATTCTTTTCCTTTTTTTCCCCCCCCATATTTATCGTATATCTATTCTAGTAATATATCTGAGCCAGTTTTTAATCGTGCACATTCCTTCTCGAGATTAGGTCCTCATTTGCTACATTGATAAAGTGGATAAGATGAGTATCCGCTTCTGTCTGCGTCTTAATCAGGATGCGTGCCCGTCCGTCCCACATGCGAGATGTGGTGAGTACACATGGTCACTTCCCCTATTAGATGTCTGTGTCGTAGGAGATACTAGGAATGGGGAAGGTGCCACCCTCCTCTTCGCCTTGGGACTGATGGACTGGGGAGAAGGCTTTGCTTAGAGAGGATCAGAACCTTCCTCTATCGTATTGTCATTGCCGGGAACGTATTCACGGGATCCTCAGCTCATCCAAACGTGTTATGCTTCCACCGCAGATGGAACTGATTACGAATATATATACCATGCAAGATCATTGATACGATTCCTTTCAAAAATTGATATAATTGATTACGATTACACTGAAAACTGTAATCAGTTATTATGATTTCAAATAAGGTGAATAGAGTAAAAGATAACACAATCACTGCCATGGTCTGTTATACGTAAACAGTTCAAAGCACACTCCGTAAAATCATACATAAACCTATCAGAGTGAAACCCTGAATTTCAAATCCATTTCTCTCGTATATTTGATGAACATGCCGGAATACCCTCGCCTTCCCACGCTGTACAAACTCTCCACTGCTGCTGAAGCAGCCTTAACAAGAGTGGAGCTTTCTTCTTTCGAGTCAACTTGGACAGAATGAGCCTTATCTCGTGTCCCAGTACTCACTTGGGGGTTGGCCTGGAACACCGTGGTCTTCTCTGGAAAGCAAGGTTCGAGGTGAGGGAAGCTACCACCACCGTCAGCAGCTGTTGTTGGTGGGTCTGGGTGTGCTCGTGTCAGTCAGCTGACTCAGAGGTCCTCGAGCACTGAGGACCCACAGGAGCTTACCCAGCCGTCACACAGCACTGTTGCCTAGTTCGAGGTGTCTGTTGCTTCCTTGTATAGACATTTCCGTGATGCTGCAGAGTTCGCTGATGAGGATTCGCTCTCTCGCGCTGTCGCCTGTCTTTCATATGCACTCAGATTCTGTCCTTCATGGCATGCAGTCGTGATCACGATTTCCTCCGCAGTGGAATGGGGTTCGATTCCGATTCCTTGGCTTTCCAGCACAAACGGAATCGATGGCGATCATTCGATATTTTGGATTCG
Organism: Panulirus ornatus; assembly: GCF_036320965.1. Taxonomy (NCBI): domain Eukaryota; kingdom Metazoa; phylum Arthropoda; class Malacostraca; order Decapoda; family Palinuridae; genus Panulirus; species Panulirus ornatus. The sequence continues at coordinate 33,734,232 of NC_092278.1, forward strand.
ATTCCCAGTGTTTGCGATTCCCGTCTACGATTACGACACGTCTGAGTATTTCGTCTACTCATCTACCTCGTGGTTAGGGGAGGGAGGAGACATTGGACAGGACCCTTGCAGGGGTAGTCATCGCCCGGGAGAGGAGGAGAGAAGGGGGGGGACAATGTCTTGTAAGCGTTGTTTTGCCTTATTGTTCGCACTGGAACAAGACTCGTATCTATATTTGGCCAGAGGAAAGTGGGAGACAGTTATGACCCCCGCCCATACGGGACTTTTCATTACTTCTGTCCGTGGTGGGCGAACAGGGAGGGGAATGGTTAGTAAACAGTGGCCTCGAAGTGGGATGGTTAAGTGGTGCAAGAGATATGGGCGACCACCTCTGTAACGCGCGTCGTCGTGGTCGTAGGTAGGGGACTCGGTCTGAGGATAATGTCAGGTATAGAGTCAATTGTATGGTTCAGGGAGACACACATCTACCAGATGATAGACCAGGTGCCTTGTGGCGGTGGGTGACGCTGGTGTGTGTGCTGGTGGTGGCGGCGTGTGTGTGTGTGTGTGTGTGTGTGTGTGGTGATGGTGGTGTGTGCGTGTGTGTGTGTGTGTGTGTTTGGTGACGCTGGTGTGTGTGGTGGTGGCGGCGGCGTGTGTGTGTGTGTGTGTGTTTGGTGACGCTGGTGTGTGTGCTGGTGGTGGCGGCGTGTGTGTGTGTGTGTGTGTGTGTGTGTGTGTGTGTGTGTGTGTGTGTGTGTGTGTGTTTGGTGACGCTGGTGTGTGCGTGTGTGTGTGTTTGTGTTTGGTGACGCTGGTGTGTGTGGTGATGGCGGCGGCGTGTGTGTGTGTGTGTGTGTGTGTGTGTGTGTGTGTGTGTGTGTGTGGTGACGCTGGTGTGTGTGTGTGTGTATGTGTGTGTATGTGTGGTGATGGTGGTGGTGGTGGAGTGTGTGTGTGTGTGTGTGTGTGTGTGGTGATGCTGGTGTATGTGTGTGTGTGTGTGTGTGTGTGTGTATGTGTGTGTGTGTGTGTGTGTGTGTGTGTGTGGTGATGGTGGTGGTGAAGTGTGTGTGTGTGTGTGTGTGTGTGTGTGTGTGTGTGTGTGTGTGTGTGTGTGTGTGGTGATGCTGGTGTGTGTGTGTGTGTGTGGTGATGCTGGTGTGTGTGGTGTAGTGATAACGAGCGTGTCGGGTGTAGTCATGATGGTGTCCAGCTCTGCGTGTGTAATGTGAATCTATAGCCCACCCTCTCGAAGACCAGATTCCAACGTCTTGACTCTCTCAACGTACGAAAGAAAAAAAAGAAAAAAAACAAATGAATTGCAATTGTTATTCTTTTCATATAATGACCATGGTCAATATTAAGACGACCCTGTAGAACAACGCATCTAACAACACTGTGATCAGAAAGACCCATTTTTTTTTCTTTTCTAAGTCTTGGAGGTAGATGTTTGCAGGTGTGCAAGTGTGCAAGTCTTGGAGGTAGATGTTTTACAGGTGTGTAGATACGTGTGCTGTCGGCGGGTAATCATCTGTGACACAGGCCCCTCCGGGCGTAGTGAGGCCAGTAAAGGCCGCTGGGCAAATATCTTAATTTGAGGCAAGTGGGGCGGTGTCTTAGTGCATGACACAGCAGAGGCTGGCTGCCCCGTGTGTGGGAGCCGAGAGGTATGTACCTCCCTCGGCACACACACACACACACACACCCACACACACACACACACACGCACATACACACACACATACAGGGAGAGAGAGAAAGAGAGAGAGAGAGAGAGAGAGAGAGAGAGAGAGAGAGAGAGAGAGAGAGAGAGAGAGAGATGGGGCCCTCCAACTGTAAAATTCCTTCCTCATACAATACAGTTAGATAATCACACACTCACACACACACACACACACACACACACACACACAAGCAGGGATAGAGGCTAGGCTGGATGGCTGGGTTTAACAAGAGGACGAGGACGAGACGAGGACAACCATCACCTGTGTCTCCGCCTCAGACAGCACGACGAGCACAGGACGCTAACACTAGCTAGCACCTCGTCACCTCGTCACGGACCATATCAGGTCTCCTGTTCCTTTTGTCCCTTCCCATTAATGCCACTACCATCACCGGTACTTCTACCACTCCTGTCACTACTGCCACGACGCCCGTTACCCACCCACCCTCTCCTCGCCGCTACCATTACCACGAACACGACCTATCATCAGGACTATTTTTGAACCGGGTTCGAGACAGTAAAATCATGGGGGTCGGTGGTGGTAACCCGCCTCGCCTCAACTTCTCAAGGACCGAACCAAGTCTTGGAAACGTCAATGGTATATACAGAAGGTTTATCCGAACGCTCAAACGAACGAAGAACATTCTTGTCTTTTTTTCTTTTGGCAATGTCGAAACATGAATCGTTTCTTTTGCTGAGATGGACCAACTATTCGAACCATATCAAACTATGAAGCTTCACTGATCACATACAAATAGCACCTCTGTCCCTCTTTAATGCCAAGTCACACATCGTCGCATTTGCACCGGGTCGCCCATTTTCAATCGTATAAAAGAGAATGGGAATCAAGCATAAGTCACACGTTTTCTTCCTTATCGAGACTAAGTCTACCAGCGGCTCGTGACGCCAAGGCTACACCCTCAGCAGGAGTGTCGGTACACTTAAGGATAAGCGGATTCACTTTCCCTTGGAGGAGGGCGTGTCCCGTTGGCCTGACGTGGCCTGGCGAACTGGTTCTGAACGAGGGTGGCCACCCTTGAGGAGAGAGCCTGGGTGCCCTAGTGTGTGTGTGTGTGTGTGTGTGTGGAGAGAGAGAGAGAGAGAGAGAGAGAGAGAGAGAGAGAGAGAGAGAGAGAGCACTTGAAGAAACACTCGCTGGAAGATAGACCGTGAGGACGAAGTACTTCGAAAACTGTGGCGAGTCACTTCGTATACACACCTGGAGGACTCCCTCCGCACTTGTCTCGCACGGAGGACTTCGATAAACTACCACGACTGAAAGTTGACGCTTGACCTACTTTTTCTTCTCTCTTTTTTTTTTCTAAGCCTTCCGGAAGGTCGTGGTGGTTGAGTCACAAGGTGTGAGCTGTCTCCCCTTCCCCCATGCCACATATCTCTGAGCTAAGCACCGCTGATAACCTTCTACAGGCGAGTCCTCGGATAAGGTTTCCATCGACTGACCCATATACATACACGCACTGGCTCACAATCTCTCCAGCGACGTGATCCCCGGGAGACGCCTCTTGATGTTGCAGCGGTGGGCCGTGTTGAGGGCGTGTAGCACGACCTCAACACGACTAATTGGTGGTTCCAACCGGGCCATGTTGTTGGAGAGATAGTGTGGCTATGTGGGTCAGCAAGTGGTAGATTTATCCGGATGCTTACCTATTTAGGATGTGTTTGTTAATTTCCCTTCCAAATGTAAGATTGGGGTTCAGTTCCCACACCCTTGAGCTAATACTGACACAGATTGGGAACGGTGCTGAGGTGAAAATATGGTTCAGTCGTTACTATATAGTTCCGTCGAACAATTGGGAAAACCATCTAAGAACCGGACCCATATTTTCTCCTTTTCTTTTGTGAAGTTGCATTGTAGGATGGTTAGAATATAGGTGTTCCACTATAAGTTGGACATTATTAGGTATATTAGTCTAAGCTTTGAACTCTACTTGGGTAATATGGGGCCTGGACACTATGCTTTCTAAGTGTGGGATACAGGTCCTCTTATTATCATTAAACGAACATTTCCTGGCCAACATACTCCATAGAGACCTAACTGTAACTTCACTCACAAAACAAACAACATATCTCCCAGGATGCTAACAAGTGTCCTTTTCCATTCATAGAGCTATTTAAGAAACCAACTTAACTCGGTGTTTATATATAAATTCAACCTTAAAAAAAAAGAAGAGAATAGTGGCCAACATAACATCACAGACATTACTGTAACAAACGGAAACCTCATACCCAGTTTTTATCAACCTCTTATGTTACTTTAGGCACGTCTTCCCAGGCCTGGTCCTCCTAACCCGTCCTACATAAACCCAGACCACCGAGGCTCCTTATATTTTCTCCTAACCATCACATAACTCCTTCTCTACTTAAGGCCCACTGTGAAGCAGCGGCAGAAACCTGGCACATATCTTGCCAGTTGTTGACGTTGTGGCTCACGCCCACACGCCTCCTCTGACTGACGTACAGAGTGACACACACACACACATACACCCCTCACAGAACAGCTGGGTCTGAGGTTCCCCTGCCCAGTGCTCTCCCACCCGCTTGGCTATATAAATGAGGGTGGTGCGTGTGTCCGTCAGCTTAAGCCAATCTTACTCTATCTGGCGGAGTCGCCATAAGCATCAGCCCCCAGCTAGGACTGTGGCGTGGGCGGCTGGACGGATGTGGACCAGTGAGGTGGTTGCGTGTTTGGTGACGTCCAGAGTGCGTTTTGTGGAGGTGGTTATATCTAGATGGCCTTTAAGTGAGGGATCACAGACGTATGGTCAGCCGGTAGACAACTCATGGCCGAGGGGAAGCCGTGGTTGGTGGGCACTTGGGGAGTACATGAGCGCGAGAGGTTGGTTCGATAGTGGAGTAGTGGGTGTTGAGGGGGCCCTCTTGGGAGTGGGGTGTCGACAGGAGCTCAGAGGAGCATTCTTGGGAGCGGGCGAGTGCGTGGGTGTGTTGTGGTCCCACTGGTCTCGGGGGTTGGGGAGCAGACAGATGGCGCCCGCCACTACCTGCCTCTTGCCCTGCATCTACTCAGCCCTAGCCTGCGTCTGCCCAGCCCTACCCTGTCTTTCCAGAACACGCAGTACCAACCAGTTTGCTTCCAGCCCTGCTGGCGTGCCGGGCTGTCAGCGACACGGGATAATTACGAGACGAAGCCCCTCGACACGGCCATTCCTTGACTCCTTCGAACGCGATGGTACTTACGATCCTTGAGGACGATGGTACTTACGATCCTTGAGGACCATGGTACTTACGATCCTTGAGAACCATGGTACTTACGATCCTTGAGGACCATGGTACTTACGATCCTTGAGAACCATGGTACTTACGATCCTTGAGGACCATGGTACTTACGATCCTTGAGGACGATGGTACTTACGATCCTTGAGGACCATGGTACTTACGATCCTTGAGGACCATGGTACTTACGATCCTTGAAGACCATGGTACTTACGATCCTTGAGGACCATGGTACTTACGATCCTTGAGGACGATGGTGCGACCCCTTGAGGACGATGGTACTTACGATCCTTGAGGACGATGGTACGATCCATGAGACCGATGGCACGATCCAGTGCCCCTGAGGATGATGGTACAACCCCTCGCGTAGTGATGACCTGGCCTTTGACCTGACCCATGAGTAGGTCTTACCATCCTGCTGAAAGGGCGTACCGTCGTCTTCAAGGGTCGTACCGTCGTGCTCAAGGGTCGTACCGTCGTGCTCAAGGGTCGTACCTTCGTGCTCAAGGGTCGTACCGTCGTGCTCAAGGGTCGTACCTTCGTGCTCAAGGGTCGTACCGTCGTGCTCAAGGGTCGTACCGTCGTGCTCAAGGGTCGTACCGTCGTGCTCAAGGGTCGTACCTTCGTGCTCAAGGATCGTACCGTCGTGCTCAAGGGTCGTACCGTCGTGCTCAAGGGTCGTACCGTCGTGCTCAAGGGTCGTACCTTCGTGCTCAAGGATCACATCATAGGGTTATAACAAATGCTCTTACCCTCCTCTGAATATATCATTTAAAGAATTGGTTTCAGGGGCTTCGTTTTCGACCTCTGGCTCTGGCCAGTCTGTGAGCAAGTGTTGCTAGCTAAGCCTGCCTTGCATCATTCATGATGAGGGGCTGGTCGTGCCAGTGTGGTCATACTTGTGGCAATGCTGGCCGGAGCTATTCTCCATCTCCCCCACCACCACCACAACCTACCCCCACCTCCCACTCCCGCCCTTAATGGAGAGTAATTGCCTTGGTTTTACATTATTTTCGTTTAGCTTTTAAGTTCATTTATTGTTCGCTTGTAAGGTATGTAAAGTTAGCCTGGGTTAAGTTGCCACAGATTATGGTCAGTCCACGTTGCGTCGTCACAGTGTTAGGGTCAAGTTACGTTACCACGGTGTTACGGTTCGGCTTGAGTAACACTAATACACTAAACAGATCAGCCTGGGTCGTGCTGTTACACGGGTCAAGTCTAACATTGGTCACACGTCGTACAGTTATTAGGTCAAACTAGGTCAGGCTGTTATCATAATGGCCATGCATTCGTAATATATATATATATATATATATATATATATATATATATATATATATATATATATATATATTGGCTGAAAACCACGAAGAAAATGAAACACAATAAGTCCCAAGTGCAGTTTCGTGTATTACATCTTCATCATGAGAGATCAGGAATATTCACACACACACACACACACACACACACACACACATATATATATATATATATATATATATATATATATATATATATATATATATATATATATATATATATATATATATATTTTTTTTTTTTTTCAAACTATTCGCCATTTCCCGCATCAGCGAGGTAGCGTTAAGAACAGAGGACTGGGCCTCTGAGGGAATATCCTCACCTGGCCCCCTTCTCTGTTCCTTTTTTTGGAAAATTAAAAAAACAAAAAAAAAAAACAAGAGGGGAGGATTTCCAGCCCCCCGCTCCCTCCCCTTTTAGTCGCCTTCTACGACACGCAGGGAATACGTGGGAAGTATTCTTTCTCCCCTATCCCCAGGGATAATATATATATATATATATATATATATATATATATATATATATATATATATATATATATATATATATATATATATATATATACGTGTGTGTATGTGTGTGTGTTGTGTGCTAGATATATATACAGTAGAGTACACCATAGGTGCCTGTGTGTCCTTCCATTACAAGGATATAATGTCAGGAGTCAGGGGGCAGCAGCAGCAGCAGTGGGCTGCGGCCAGCGGAGGACACCTCACGCAAAAACTTATCCCAGGTCCTGCTTCATTGCCCCTAGGCAGGCAGGCAGGCAGACAAGCAAGTAGGCAGGCAGGCTAGCTGGCTGGCTGGCTGGCTCGTTGGCAGACTGAACCAGATTGGGTTGTGCTGCTAGCTGGCTGGCTGGCTGGCTGGGTTGTGCTCTCTGGCTGGCTGGTTTGCTGGCTGGCTGGCTGGTTTGCTGGCTAGCTGGCTGGGTTGTGCTTGCTGGCTGGCTGGTCTGCTGGCTGGCTGGCTGGGTTGTGCTTGCTGGCTGGCTGGTTTGCTGGCTGGTCTGCTGGCTGGCTGGCTGGGTTGTGCTTGCTGGCTGGCTGGTCTGCTGGCTGGCTGGCTGGCTGGCTGGGTTGTGCTTTCTGGCTGGCTGGTTTGCTGGCTTGCTGGCTGGTTTGCTGGCTAGCTGGCTGGGTTGTGCTTGCTGGCTGGCTGGTTTGCTGGCTGGTTTGCTGGCTAGCTGGCTGGGTTGTGCTTGCTGGCTGGCTGGTTTGCTGGCTGGTCTGCTGGCTGGCTGGCTGTGTTGTGCTTGCTGGCTGGCTGGTTTGCTGGCTGGTCTGCTGGCTGGCTGGCTGGTTTGCTGGCTGGCTGGCTGGTTTGCTGGCTGGTCTGCTGGCTGGCTGGCTGGGTTGTGCTTGCTGGCTGGCTGGTTTGCTGGCTGGTCTGCTGGCTGGCTGGCTGGTTTGCTGGCTAGCTGGCTGGGTTGTGCTTGCTGGCTGGCTGGTTTGCTGGCTGGTCTGCTGGCTGGCTGGCTGGGTTGTGCTTGCTGGCTGGCTGGTTTGCTGGCTGGTCTGCTGGCTGGCTGGCTGGTTTGTGCTTGCTGGCTGGCTGGTTTGCTGGCTGGCTGGTTTGCTGGCTGGTCTGCTGGCTGGCTGGCTGGGTTGTGCTTGCTGGCTGGCTGGTTTGCTGGCTGGTCTGCTGGCTGGCTGGCTGGGTTGTGCTTGCTGGCTGGCTGGTTTGCTGGCTGGTCTGCTGGCTGGCTGGCTGGGTTGTGCTTGCTGGCTGGCTGGTTTGCTGGCTGGCTGGCTGGTTTGGTGGCTGGTTCGTCCTCACCCCTGTCACACCTCTGGTGTTCCTGCTGCATGTGGCGTGTCACAAGGTCACACCGACGCCGAACTGACGACGAGGACGACGATGAGGCCGCTGCTGCTGCTGCCGCCCTCAGAACCTCCCATCTCGCAGGCGTTGCCCTGACGATCTGCATCGCACGTCTCAGCGAGACTTGAGCATCGGATCAACGGGCGCCTGCGGGGACCTGGGTTCTCTCCCGAGCGTCTCCGTCCGTCCCTCTCTCTCTCTCTCTCTCTCTCTCTCTCTCTCTCTCTCTCTCTCTCTCTCTCTCTCTCTCTCTCTCTCTCTCTCTCTCTCTCTCTCTCTCTCTCTCTTCGCCGTGACCTTTTTGAAATGGAGTGTGGATGACGCGGAGGGGACCTGTCCCAGTCGGCTACCCCAGGGGGGGGGGTGTTGGGTAACGAGAGGTGAGCTTTCTTCACGCCACTTACCGCCATGAGCCCCGTCATGAGAGGGCCAGCTCTCGCCAGGCCGGAGCTCTGAGGGAACACAGAGAATGAAAATCCATCTTCTAGAATCGGTAATTGCATTTTTATTTTCCCCCCCTCCCCACGAGGTTGCGTTCCCGTCATGTTATCAGCTTGTCTGCCGGAGGCAGATATTCTATTGGCGATAACATCAGATGTGCCTTAGCTAACTCTGTCTAACGACTTGACCCCTTGGAGAGGGACCTAGATGGAGAGGTTTGAGAAATGTGGATTTATGACAGTGTCTGTTTGTACCGTAAGGGTAGGGGAGTTTTACACTCGTGGGGTCGCCAGCTCTTGAACCGTGTGTGTGTGTGTGTGTGTGTGTGTGTGTGTGTGGTAGGGTGATGTAGTTCTAGATTAGTAGCCCCTAAACCCCCCTCCCTTGTTTACATTGTCTCGTGGATCCTTTAGATTTTCCGATGGTAGTAGTCCCAATTATTTTTTTTTCTTTCTTTTTTTTTTTGATTTTCCAAAAGAAGGAACAGAGAAGGGGGCCAGGTGAGGATATTCCCTCAAAGGCCCAGTTCTCTGTTCTTAACGCTACCTCGCCAACGCGGAAAATGGCGAATAGTTTGAAAGAAAGAAAGTAGTCCCACTGTTCTTAGCTTGTTCTATGGATCCACAAGGTGCTGGAGGAATGCTTCCTCGCGTCCCTCTGTTCACTTCCTTCGCCTGACATTCACCAGGTGTGCCTTCGTGTTCCAAACTCTCCTCCTTTACCGAAGAACCCCTGTGTGTTAAGGTCATTATGACCTCTAACCAAATGCACGCGTAGTCTTTATGTCTCCCTTCACTTTTCTTCCATGTAGTTCAGAACTTCCCCTCTTTCCCTTAGTCGTTCATTCCATTCACTTCTGGTACCATGGTTGGTGCTCTCCTTTTGGACCTTTCCAGTAAGTCTGTATGATTCTTCCATTGAGGAGACCAAGGATGTTGCTGCATTTTCCAGTGTGGGACAAACATTACGTCGTGTATGAAGATATTCTTGCAACTTCTCACGGTCTGTGTGAACTCGAGGGTAATTTTGAAAGTGAACTTAATAGATATTCTACTCTCACCTCACCTCACGAACTTTCTTATACGATAATCCTGTGATTTATTTTTCCCCGATGTAATGCTGGTATGTTTAAACTCTCTCCTGCCTTCGTGAACTTTGAATTTTCTAGAGTTAAATCTCATTAGCCACTTGTCTGGCCACTCTGCTGCATATCGTCCAGGTCGCTCTGTGGCCCTCTTCCATCCCCGTTGCTCTGCACCTCGCCGCATAATCTGGGCATCATCAGCAAACACACAGTGAGGTCTGAATCCACCTCCTGTGTGGCATGTCAGTTACGTAGATCAGGAATAATGATGGGTCCAGCACTAGCCCCCTTAGGGACCCCAAGTTTTGGTCCAAGCATTAGACCCTTAGGGATCCGACCTCTAGTTTCCACCCAGCTTGAGAATGCCTCGTCTCATCGGCAACCCTCCCACGTCTTGCCACTTGGGTCTTTAGCTTCCTCGTCAGAGTCTCCTTCGGGATTGAGAGTAATCAGAGTCTTTCTCCGCTGCATTTTAGGAATGTGTTCGGTCCGGACAGATCTTCTCTCCTTTATTTTTTCTCTAGCGTAGCCTATTCGCTAATGAGGTTCTAGTATGTAGGTGATGCATTATCTTGGCCATTCGACTGCACCCTCTCTCTCTCTCTGCCACTCAGTTTGGGTTCGTTCGTCACGCCTCCATTGGATGTCTGGATATTTTCCCTGGTATATTGCAGTTTGGGCTTATTAAGGAACCCCGTCTTGTAACTCTAGGGGGCCACGTTCCATTTTTATTTATTACGATGTTTGTTTGAGCACTGGCACACAACACTGCGTTTGTGCCTGTGTGTGTGACTGCGGTTAGCGTGTGACTGGAGGGGAGTTGTACATTCGTGCTGTCCTGTCTCGTAATCATGCATATACGTACCATGTCTTTGCCAATGTGTACACACACACACACACTAGCCTCAGACACTTACCCATTAATCAAGCAGCCCCGAGAGGAGTATGAACGCCTGTGTTGGATGTCGACCGACTGCCGCGTCCATGATTCGAACCCTAGCGGGCCCGACCCCCCCCAAATGGGCCCCTTGCTGACTCATGGTCCGGAACGCTAGCCACTGCAAAATATGTGGGTGTGATATAACCAGTTTTTCAACATTTTCTTCCAAAATTGGCGATTTTTTTTATGAGATCTGCGGGGGTTTGAAGCTTGCGAATACATCAGTTCTCCATTTGACTTGATACAGTAAATTTATGAAGTATTGCTGTCGTATTATGCTAATGTGTGTGAGTAATTAAATCCTTGCATGTGGCTAATGATCCCAGAAGGGAATATGAATATATATATACATATATATATATATATATATATATATATATATATATATATATATATATATATATATATATATATATATACGGTCGAACTTCGAGGCGAAATGACTACATAATCTATTGGCGATAACCTGGAATTTATCGATTGGAGAGAGACAGTCTTCATCAGATTATTTCATTCCTTTCATAGTTTGTCAGAAACCACATACAGTTTACGCAGGTGGTTTCGCTCACATGATATATTGCTATTACTTGCAGACGTTACGCTTGAGTAGACATAACTTTGCAGACTATCCATAATTCATAATGTGATTTTTCAGTTCTTAATGTAATATTTCAATTCTTAACGTAATTCTTCACTTCAATGTAATTCTTCAGTTCTTTATGTGGTTTTTTTCCGTTCCTAGCGTCATTCTCCAGTTCTCAATGTGTAATATTTCAGTTCGTAATGTAATTTTCCACAGTATTGAAGTATGATGGATTATGCTGATTTTTCTTCCTTTATTTTTATTCGGTAGGACGTCAGTCCACCTTAGCTTATTAAGGTGGAAGTTCCAATATACGTCACTAATTCACAGACGTGTAGAGTGTCGTTCGGTTATCGTACAATAAAGTTTGATTATTGTACTTCGAAGGACATGCCAATTCGCAGAGAAATGGAGTGTAGATAGTCGCTAAATTATTATCATTCTTTTTTTTTTTTTTCGAGTGTTCAATTCCTGGTGGCCTTTTCCATGGCAGCGTTTGTAGTGGAGGTTGGTGAAGAGAAGAGAGAGAGAGAGAGAGAGAGAGAGAGAGAGAGAGAGAGAGAGAGAGAGAGAGAGAGAGAGAGAGAGAGAGAGAGAGAGAGTATCTCTCTCACAAGTTACAGTCTGCAAGATTATATCATCTAGGATATGCTCTTGTGGTGTGTGTGTGTGTGTGTGTTTGTGTGTGTGTGTGTGTGTTTCTTCCCATGGTGTTACTCTGTATGGTAGGGGCACGCATGAAGATAAAAAGCCACAGTTTATGATGGGACCATGTGTTCATTACATTAACTGCATACACTTGTGTACCGATGGCGTCTTAGCCCCCGCCTCTCGCACGCTTACATCGACTCTAAAGAGGATTCTTTCTCGTATTTATGTCTCCTCTGACTATGTTATTGCACGGAAGCGCACGTAGGACATCGTGCTTCATTTCTTTTCCCTTGTAGCCGTTTGCATATACTGGATCACGTTCATCACTATGACCTACTGCTTCATATATATATATATATATATATATATATATATATATATATATATATATATATATATATATATATATATATATATTATCCCTGGGGTTAGGGGAGAAAGAATACTTCTCACGTATTCCCTGCGCGTCGTAGAAGGCGACTATAAGGGGTAGGAGCAGGGGGGCTGGAAATCCTCCCCTCTTGTTTTTTTTTTTTTTAATTTTCCAAAGCAAGGAACAGAGAAGGGGGCCAGGTGAGGATATTCCCTCAAGGGCCCAGTCCTCTGTTCTTAACGCTACCTTGCTAACGCGGGAAATGGCGAATAGTATGAAAGAAAGAGAGAATATATATATATATATATATATATATATATATATATATATATATATATATATATATATATATATATATATATATATGTATTCATATATAAATTCTGGCTTTTATGTTAACCTTTGAAATATCCTAAGTATGTACGCATAGAAAACGAGTGCTTGAACAGCTGGACGTTTAGATCATACAAACTATCCGTTGGAAGGTCTGTGTAATCATGATTAGAGAGAGAGAGAGAGAGAGAGAGAGAGAGAGAGAGAGAGAGAGAGAGAGAGAGAGAGAGAGAGAGATGGTGTTTGCCCCCGAGCAGGCAAGTCCACGACTCCACAAGAACCTGTTTGAGTACACAGCAACAGCTGCTGCATTCGACCCTCAGCCTTCCTTCCCCTGAGAACATTACTAAAAATCTCTCTTATCCGTCATCTGTTTATGGGATGTGTGTGTGTGTGTGTGTGTGTGTGTGTGTGTGTGGGGTGTGGGTGAATCGGTCATGTAGAGAATAGGTCGTCTCCACGGGGGTGGAGGACGAGGACATGACACCGCTCCGTTGTCCCCCTGTCTTGTCCGTAATGGTCTGGCGATCTTTGGTACATACTAAGATATATTCTGGACATCTGATACGTCAGTTTAGTGAGCAAGGGGGTGAGAGAGAGAGAGAGAGAAGAGAGAGAGAGAGAGAGAGAGAGAGAGAGAGAGAGAGAGAGAGAGAGAGAGAGAGAGAGAGAGAGAGGGGGGGGGCTGGGATGTTGTGTCAGTCGTCTATGTGATCGTTTCGCTTTATGAAGACTGTTTGCATGTACATTCTCATTCACAGAGGGCGTAACTCCGCCGCCTGCGTTGTGCAGATCCGCCTGCTTATATCCTGATGTCAAAGGTTCCGGCAAATAGCTCGAGTGTTTACAGATTTCATCCCGTCTCGTATTGCTGCTAGGATAACTGGCTTCTTCTGATAGTATGCGCGTGCCCGTGTTTGTGTGTGTGTGTGTTTGTGTGTGTGTGTGTGTGTGTGTGTGTTGGGTGTTACGTTACGCAGGAGAGGACAAGGGTGTTTTGCTCGCTCCTCGACTGTCATTTGCCACTCGTTCAGACTGGGTCACACTCGGCCCGACTCTCTCCCCCACGGCTGGGGGTGTGACCTATTGACGTAACTGTGACAGATGCCTTGCTGAATCAAAATGACCTATTTTATAGCCTAGAACTGCCTGATTGCCCTGTACGCGCAAAAAAAGGGAAAAACTGTTTTAATTTCGTGCTATCTTTAGCGAGGAAGATTATGTTCCAGGTGAAGTTATTCCTCAAGGTTATGGAATCTGCCTCCTTGGTGTTCCAAGTATGCTGGAGCCAGCGGTAGATGGTAGGTGAAGGAGCCAGCGGTAGATGGTGGTGAGGGAGAGGTGGAGGAGCCAGTGGTAGATGGTGGTGAGGGAGGGGTGAAGGAGCCAGTGGTAGATGGTGGTGAGGGAGAGGTGAAGGAGCCAGCGGTAGATGGTGGTGAGACGGGTGAGGAAACCATAGGTGGAGGAAGATAGTGTGTGTGTGTGTGTGTGTGTGTGTGTGTGTGTGGCTGTAGGATGGGAGTGCAAGCGACGATGCAGCAGCAGATGTTGGAAAGACATCAGACGTGGGTACGTGGTGTAGGTGCGATGATGAACGTGCAGGTGTGAGTGCAGGTGTGTCTGGTCTACGGTGTTGGTGGCGTTGTTGGGTTCGGGAGCCGGCCCGGGCCTAGCTAGGGTTGCGTGGATGTGGCAATGGCAGGTGGTATGAGGTTGGTGCAGCGAGGCTGGCAGAGGTTGTTGGCGGCCAGTCGATCCAACAGAGAGAAACGGACGTCCCGTCTTTGCTTACCCCCCACCACGGCCCTCCACCTCCCTACATACCCTCGCAAGTCATACCCCTTTTTTGGTGTGTGTGTGTGAGTGATTGAATATAACTATGAAAGAGACTATTCCCGGGGCAAGATAAGTGTATCCATTTCGCGTTAGTACGGTCGTCTCACCCTATCTACAGCGTAGGAAGTCTTCGAAGGCCGTGACGCGAAGACTTCGTTCTGACGGCCTTTAGTTATAAAGAGGCAGACGTACGACCGAAGGAGGGAGATACGAGGGAGGAGAAGGGGAAGCCTGTATATCTTGCTTGATGGCCAAAAGTATAGCTTGTGGAGGCGTCCAACAGCCGATATCATTATCTGTTTCGATCTACCGTACACTTGGGCCATATCTTAACCCGTGGTAATTGGTGATGGCCGGGGAGCGCCGCTAGCTCTTAACGCTGCTCGATTGTTATGCACTGACTGGCCGCTACGTTTTCCTGTGTCAGGGGGGCGGGGCTGAACGTCAGCACACTATAGACTGGGGGTTGTTTTCGGCGGCCGCTGTTGTGGTGCTGGTCTGCTGTTGCTTGTCGGCCGCTGTTTGGTTCGCTGTGGTTTAGGGTCGCTGCCACAATTGGTCTCTGATATGTGAGGTCGCTGCTGCAGTCATGGCTCACCTGAGCTGTTCCTTTTCCACACACACACACACACATACACACACACACACACACACACACACTGTCTCTTCAACAACAAAATGTCTCAAAATAGCGAGACGCAGGGATTCATAGAGCTGCCTGAAGGTCTGTTGAGATGGTGACACATACGTATATATGTGTGGGCGTCACATGGCTTTTTTTTACAGTTTTTACCATATATATATATATATATATATATATATATATATATATATATATATATATATATATATATATATATATATATGTATGTATATGGAATTTCATTTTTGATTTCTGGAACACACATACGTATGGCAGCCAAAAGTTTATAAACAGTTTAAACTGAATATCCACATGTTTACACATGGATGTTGAGAAGCTTGTAGCAGTTTTTTGCCATATATATAATTTTCTTCCATGTTTCTTTGCCGTTTCCTGCGTCAACGAGGTAGCGCCGGGGACAGAGCAAGAAAAATCTCATTCGCTCAAAAAGGGATGTGTATTCCTGTCAACGCTTCTCTGCCCAGGCGATCAAAAGAAATTTACAAAATCGACGCCACCAAATATTTCTCATTTACAATTTACCCCGGGCCACATTTACGATTGACCAGGGCGACGGGAGAGCAGGCGCTTGCCAGATATCACTATCTGGAATTGAATTCCCACGTCCAATGTGTATTTTCACGAACGCCTTAAGGGAATCCAAATGTCTAGGGAGCCAGGTTGATGTAAATGGTTCTGTTTCTCATCATTTACACAAATCCAAACGTCTAGGGAGCCAGGTTGATGTAAATGGTTCTGTTTCTCATCATTTACACAAATCCAAACGTCTAGGGAGCCAGGTTGATGTAAATGATTCTGTTTCTCATCATTTACACAAATCCAAACGTCTAGGGAGCCATGTTGATGTAAATGGTTCTGTTTCTCATCATTTACACAAATCCAAACGTCTAGGGAGCCAGGTTGATGTAAATGGTTCTGTTTCTCATCATTTACATGCAAAGGATTTACGTTTGATCTTCGTCTTACTGTAAGTGTTAATTGAGGTACAGTAGTCAACACCGTTTTCTATGTCTTTATATATATTGGTGTCTAAAATGTATTTTAATTTTGAGATTTTTTGATCCATGACAGTAGTTCTTCAAAATATGAACCCCACAGCGCACATTAGATATCTGTCAATATGGGGGTTGACATAAAGAAAACGAGAGAAGGATCATTCCCTCGCATTTTGAAAACAGATTTTTTTTTTCTTTTTGTGCTGGTAATCCCATTTTCTCTTCCGTTAAACCGTTGCAGACACACGTACCGGCTATTTCTGTTCGATTCGAACTTCTTTTCAGTGCGCTAAGGTATAATTTCAGATGGTAATGTATGAATCTATATGTGTTCCAAGAACAGATATTGTAGTTCATGTGATGGTATTTCACCTGATGTATAAATTTACGTGCGTTCAAAAAAAAAAGAAAAATGGATATTGTAGTTCATGTGATATTATTTCACCTGATGTAAAAAATTTACGTGCGTTCAAAAAAAAAAAAATAAGATATTATAGTTCATGTAATATTAATTCAGCTGATGTATAAAATTTACGTGCGTTCAAAAAAAAAAAAATAGATATTGTAGTTCATGTAATATTAATTCACCTGATGTATAAATTGACGTGCGTTCACAAAAAAATAGATATTGTAGTTCATGTAATATTAATTTAGCTGATGTATAAATTTACGTGCGTTCAAAAAAAAATAGATATTGTAGTTCATGTAATATTAATTCAGCTATGTATAAAATTTGCGTGCGTTCAAAAAAAAAAAGAAATATATTGTAGTTAAGAGAGTAATAATTCAGCCTTTTTCTTTTTTTTTTTTTTTACATCTCTACGTGTTCAGAAAGTCAATATCGTGATAAATGTAGTAGTCCAGAAATCCACACTTACGCGTCTGTAGAATAAGGTCGATAATCCTGCCGTGTATTGCTCCTGTTACTGAGCAGTTGGGTCAGACAGTGTCATCCCACCCCCACCCTAGTGTGCCCGCTTCATCAGAACCTTCTTCGTCTCTAGATCATTCGCTGGGAACCTACAAAAGATGAGGGGTGAGGGAGGAGTGAGGTGGTAGGGAGGTTCGTTGCAACCTCGTCCTCGTACATCACCCAACTCTCGCAACCATTGTCAGTAATGGGAGGGAGGGGCATATTGAAAACCACCTCCTCTAATCTCTCTCGAAACTTTTGGTAATGTTTATTTTTTCCCTTCCTTCTTCTTCTTCTTCTTCTTCCTCGATGGAAAAAAAGAAGAAGGAAAAAAAACAAAGATATACGAACCATGTTTGACAGGAGATTAAACCTCATAGGGTATATCGATTTGGCTAATGCATATACATTAATATGAGGCTTTGGGGGTGGCTATTATCCCACCATGTAGCTACTCCCAGGCGATCTCCCAGGTGATAGCCTGCATATCCATTGGGCAACCACTATTTCAAACAGATCAAAGCCGCCTCCGTTGGACTCCCGAGGTTGCATGGGAGGGACGCAAGCGGTGTGGGATTATGTAAGTGTGTTCTCAAACTCCCTAACATGGCACGTAGACTTGGACGGTGATAAACGCCTGTTGTAATACGCAGATTTGGACGTGAATGGAGAGACAGACCTGTTGTGATACGGACAGTAATGGTGAGAAACACATGTTATGATACGTAGATTTGGATATGAATGGAGGGAAACACCTATTATGATAAGTAGATTTGAACAGTAATGGTGAGAAACACATAATATGATACGTAGATTTGGATATGAATGGAGGGAAACACCTATTATGATTAGTAGATTTGGACAGTAATGGTGAGAAACACCTAATATGATACGTAGATTTGGCCAGTAATGGAGAGAAACACGTTATGATACGTAGATTTGCACATGAATGGAGAGAAACACCTGTTATACTAAATAGACTTGGGACAGTAGTGGTGAGAAACGCCTGTTGTAATAACGTAGATTTGGACAGTACTGGAGAGTGGCAGTGAGGTGTGGCAGCTAGCGACAAGCCTGTCTGCAGAGGAATGCTCTTCTGTTTGCGGTGAGTGAGGCGTGGCAGAGGTACTGTGTCTATAAACGCTTGTGGATATGAAGTTCGACCCCCCCCTCGAGCACAAAGGTGAGATCCACCGGTGAGGTGGTCGCAGCACGGGGTCGTATAGGCCCAGACCATCGTAACCAAAGGGTTGTGCACACCGTCGTGTAGGGGGATCGTGAGGTCGTGCTCAACAGCCGTCTGTTCCCTCCTGTTCAGGATGGTTGAAGGAGAATCCACCAACGCTGCTTGGGGGCCGCTGTGTTCTACGCCTCTCACACCGACTATTTGTATGCTACTCGTACACGTCGATGGATCACGGTCGTGTGTGTGTGTGTGTGTGTGTGTGTGTGTGTGTGTGTGTGTGACGGTTGCCACGAACACGTTGCGGGGGATAACAGAGCTCTTGTCTCCTCTTGGTAACGTAGCGCAGATGATCCCTAACAAACTAGCGCAGTTTTGTCTCGAGAGTGATGGAGTGGGAGAGCAGCAGGTTGCACCACACACACACACACACACACAGGAACTCGTGTAAGTAGAGACGTCGGAGTAGATATCTACTGGGAGGTTAGGTAGACATTGTGGATCGAGGGTTCGAGATCAGCTTACGTCGGAATCCTGTGGCTCCTTGTGCCAGACTTTGAGGTTAGGTAGACATTGTGGATCGAGGGTTCGAGATCAGCTTACGTCAGCATCCTGTGGCTCCTTGTGCCAGACTTCGATTAAGAGTATGATGGGAGGAATCATTCATACCCTGACGGAGGCGCGAGGCTGAAGTTTCTCATTCAGTACGGGTGACAGAGGGAGTCCAGGAGGGCTGCTTTGGGGGGAAGAACGTTGGGGTCGTGCTCAGAGGCACGGGAGAGCCGTGGCTATGTGAGCGAGCTCTCTGTCTCTCCTGTGAACAGGATCCACCACAACTACCCATCCCCCCCCTTCCTCACCTCACCTCCGACGCTAAAATGCCATCTCAGGATGTCTGTTTTTCTAAGCCTTTTCTGTAGGATTGACGCACTCTACTTCACAGAAGAATTTGTTTTTTCTTTTTTTTTTTTTAAGAGTTACTCTAGAAACTCTCTCAGGGCCAACCAGTCATCAGGGAACGAGACAGTCGAAGGACAAGGGAACCGTACTAGACACATACACACACACACACACACACACACACACACACACACACACACACACACGCGCACGCGTATGTAACAGAGATGATAATCGAGTTTCAATGATCGTGGTAGCCATGTACCAAATCTCACCTGTGGTAGTCTCATCTACGAGAGATAGATAGACAGGTAGGGAGAGAGAGAGAGAGAGAGAGAGAGAGAGAGAGAGAGAGAGAGAGAGAGAGAGAGAGAGAGAGAGAGAGAGAGAGATCTTCCCATGGATATCATAAAGTGCCCAAGGGGGAGAGAGAGAGAGAGAGAGAGAGAGAGAGAGAGAGAGAGAGAGAGAGAGAGAGAGAGAGATCTTCCCTTGGATATCATGAAGTGCCCAAGGGGAGAGAGAGAGAGAGAGAGAGAGCTTCCACCACCTCCCTCCAACAGACCACGTAAGGTGGAACTTGTGCGGGCCAGAGTGCCGGCAAACCGGTCCTTTTTTCAGGGCCCAGGAGGTAATGAATAGCTGGCAAACCAAAGCTTGTATAGGGTTTGATGTGGCCTGAGGGGTAAGCAGACACCTAAATTAATTTGTCGGTTGGTATAATGGCGCGTAGAGGTAAAAACGTTCGAGGTAGAGTAGAAGGAGGAGGAAGAGGAGGAGGAAGAAAAAGGAAGAGGTCTTAGCCATTCTTCAGCTCCTCAACGTTCGAGGTAAAGGGAAGGAGGAGGAAGAGGAAGATTTCCCAGTCGATCTGCAGCTCCCTGTCAGATGGTACGAGAGGCGGGTAGACTGATGGTGGTACGTGTGTGCAGTACCGGCTTCAGCAAACAGCTAGGTCTCGCCTCGCCACTGTCGAAGACACCTTACCCATTATCCACACACCAGAGCCTGGTTCATGTCTGCTGGAGAATCGCTGACGGCGACAATGTATATTAAAATGATAAAACCAGTATCAAACGATAACTTTTCTCGAAGTTACTTTTTTTCTTTGTTTTTTTTTCTTAGATTTATATACATATTCACTTCACAGATACTGTCATGGGACGCGCATTAGCACCAGACAATTAAAATTCATGGTACGCTGTCAGGTTTTGCTGTGATGTTATCTCTGTGCCATTATGACTGACCGATCGTAAAACTAGCGCCATTAGTTATAAACAAGAGTAGATACTAGTTTATATATATATATATATATATATATATATATATATATATATATATATATATATATATATATATTATCTTATTT
>NC_092278.1:33759600-33849600 GCF_036320965.1 Panulirus ornatus
AAGAATACTGCAGGGCAACGCGGCAGACTGGATATCACAGGGGTTCGAACGGGGGTCTGCATGAGTCCGACTGAATGAATCTAACTATTGCGTGATTGATGATCTAATTCCTGCAAAAGTCTTAGAAATAAAATGGCTCTAAGATATAATTTCGACCTAGAAGAATTGATCCAAAATATTGATACGCTCGAAGTGTTTCGTCATTCCATTGGTTTTTATTTCATTGGTTATTTATTGTAAATCTATAAACTGATTTTAGAATTACCGTACAATACTCAGAGATCGTATACGTATAGTTTCGTAAGTAAATGGACACCTCATCAAAAATAAGTCTGGAAATCGGTATCACTGAATATTAAAAACGACTTAAGAAACGAAAGGATAAAAGATCTTTGAAACTTTAACTTTACATCGAGCGTTCAAAGCCTGCCTGATATGGACGCGGAGGAATACAAGTGTTGGCGGCCCGGAGCTAACGCGCGCAGGGTAACCGCCACCAGTCATGAGTGATCTCGTGTGCTGCTGCTGACGGGGTTGGGCGGCGCGGAGATTCCCTGCCCAGCCAGCCTCGCGTGGCCAACACATGTGTCTCAACAGCCGGCCGCTTGTAGTTAACAGTTGTTCTCATGGGACGCACTGTGTCCGACAGTAATTGCTAGTGGTTACCCAACGGGCGAGAGCCCTGTTTCTCGCCCGCCATGAACCACCTCCCTGACCCACCCAACGCGCAACTTTACTCGTCCGACAGATAGATCGACAGACATTTCGTGAACAGTGATATTGGAAAATCCATTTCTTATGATTTGGCAAGTGGCTATCACCTTCCCTTATACTCTCACCTTCCCTGAATTTGCGTAGAGGACAGGGACACTGATGGCATGATTTTAGATGTAAGATTTAGATTAAGAGTTCGAAAACAGACAAGCTACATAGACTTGAGCCAAATGGCCCCTATATCTGTCTTTCCCATGTACTCCTACGAACAGCTTCCTTATGGTAAATGGACATGACGCCCCCGCAGCTAGAAAGGATAACTGAGGATAAACGATCTTTCGTATTACGTTATCGGTAAGATATATTTCTTCGTATTCTCAGCTCTCATGGATGACCCTACTGTCTGTAGCGCAGTGTTGATGAACAGTGGCTTTCCTGTGGACAGTCAGTTTCCCCACGACAGGTACAACCTGAATCAAACTTCCCCCACTCTTACTCACCCTGTGTCTTGGTTTTCCCGCCCGGGGTTGTTGTGGTTTGCCCGACGCTTGTGGTTTGCCCGACGCTTGTGGTTTGCTGTGGACAACACTGCGTTGTGACCCTCCACATGTCTTTCCCCCCCCCCCTCTGGTGTTGTAGGCGTCCCGGCAACCGAGTGAAATACTTCGTTTCCGAAGTATTTTACGTTGAGGAATTTTGGGCCAGGGGAGAGAGAGAGAGAGAGAGAGAGAGAGAGAGAGAGAGAGAAGGGGGCGGGGATTGGTGGTCGTCATGCAGGTGTTGGGCGGTTTTGCTGGAGACCCGTGCCGACAAGGAGCCTTCGGTGAGAGACGAAGCTTATTGTTTTTTTTTCCTGAACTCGCCTTGCAGGTTACGCTTGCTCCGCTGCGCTCATGCAAAGCAAGCGGCTTAAAATTTTAGCCTCACATTATGACCACAACGCACCCGCTAAATCCAGCCATGATGCGCATCAGTGTCATCCCAAATGACGCCCCGCTGAGGGAAGAGATCATAAATCTATGATGCTAAATGTGCCGTACATTCTTCCAGCGTCGCATCTCTCCATTGTCGACTACTTGATTGGTACACTTCCACAATAGTGCCTTGCTGCTGCCTGCACCTGGCTCCTGCGTTAGCTGTCACGATCAACAGTTCAACGACTACATAAAAGTCTTTTAACTGTCAATGACCGAAAAGTGTCTTCCAACTTTTTTTCTTTTTTAAGATTTAGGTTTAGCATGATGGGATGTTACAGTGTCCAAAGACGAGAGAGAGAGAGAGAGAGAGAGAGAGAGAGAGAGAGAGAGAGAGAGAGAGAGAGAGAGAGTTACACATACACAGACGCAAGGTCCAAGCGAGATGGTGTGGCCTTCTCGCTACTTAAAAGAAAAAAAAAAAGAATGCGGTCCCCTTTAAAAGCAGTCGAAGCAAAGAATAGCATAGTAAAGGTGCTCTTCCCACCCTTCACTTCCTCTGGCAACACGAGAGCCGCAAAACAAGTAGAAAAAAAAAAAAAATACCTTGCAGGATTGATAAACCTCAAGAATATTTTATATAAAAATTATAAGGTAAAATGAACATGATTGTCATGCATCCCATCACCCACGACGTAAATCCCTTTACTTTTTGTTATAAAGACAACGATAAGGATAAACTTGAACTCCAGCCTCTCTCGATTCACCAAGTCTGTATTATCAATTCCTGATGTTGAAGAATGTCACAGTAATCCAATCTTAAAGCTGGCGACTGTGCTTAATTAGTGTTGGTATGTTATTGCAACATGGCCAGGAGAGATCGGTGGTTTAGAAGGTAGCATAATTCAATATCACTTTATGATTTGATTAAATGAATTATTCAGTACCTGAGAGTGGCAAGGGATGATCAAGCCTAATTTTGAAGGTATTAAGAGTGTTACTCTGAACTTGTTCTTGGAGCTTAGTCTACGCGTTGATAATGTCACTGGCGAGGAAATATTCAGTACAGAGTAGATCAACTCGGTAACTTCTAAATTTTAGTCCATTTTCTCTCGTTGGTGGTTTTGACGCTGCTGTAAAGAAATTTTCAATGTCGACGTTGTTGATATCTTGAAGTATCTTAACGCATTCATTCAATTTGCCTGGGAGACGTCTCCTCCAAAGAGATAACAGGTCTGATTCTGGCCAATCTGTCCTCATATGGTTTATGACGCAGGCAAGGAATAGATTTCGTTGCTCTTAGCTGCCCTGCCTCCAATTCAATAACAGCTTTGTTTAAGTGGGGATCCCAGACTTGCACTGCATATTCGAAGTATGATCTCACGAGATAATAGACTTAGGTGATAGTGGCATTATCACATCATCGCTTTTGTAGGAAACGTTTTATCTTTTAATACATCCTGACATCCTATTTCTTTCTCGGCAGCTTCATGACCGTGCACAGGGCTGGGAGAATTTGAAATCGTTAGAAACAGTCACCCCTAACTCCCTCACACTAAGGATGTCCTTTATCTTGTGGCCCGTCAGTTCATAATCGAGTTTTTGATTGCGGTTCCAATCTTGTTACAGCTGACATTTATCGACGTCCAATGGCGTTTGCCATTTTGTAGACCAAACATCGATTGTATCTAGATCCTCTTGTATTCTTAGACTGTCCTCTTCAGTTCATATGGCACTGCCGATATTTGTGTCATTCGCAAATCTGGACGCTTTGAGTTCCTCAGCCGTACGTCATTTCTTTTATTCAGTTGATGAATAGTATAGGCTCAAGTACGGATCCCTGGGGGATCCCACTCGTTTTGAGTGACCACGGTGATGCTTCACTGTTCACGACGACTCTCCTCTGCCTCCTATCACATCACTAGCCTTCTATCCAGTTCCCGATGTAACCAGCGATCCCCAAAGGCCCGGAACTTTATGCATCAATTCAACCTGGAGGACTTTTGTCAAATGCTTCCTGGAAGTCCAGAAATATGATATCTTTTGTTTTCCTCTTGTCGTGGGTATTGAATGATAATGTGATTAAACTGAAGGGGGTTTGTCAGGCATGATCTGTACCTTCTAAAGCCATGGTTTGTATTATTGATCTGACTGTGTTGCTCTAGGTAGGTTACGATTTTGTCTAATAATCGATGTATTATTGATCAGACTGTGTTGCTCTTGGTAGGCTACGATTTTGTCTCTAATAACCGATGTATTATTGATCAGACTGTGTTGCTCTAGGTGGGCTACGATTTTGTCTCTAATAATCGATGTATTATTGATCAGACTGTGTTGCTCTAGGTGGGCTACGATTTTGTCTCTAATAACCGATGTATTATTGATCAGACTGTGTTGCTCTAGGTAGGTTACGATTTTGTCTCTAATAATCGATGTATTATTGATCAGACTGTGTTGCTCTAGGTAGGCTACGATTTTGTCTCTAATAACCGATGTATTATTGATCAGACTGTGTTGCTCTAGGTGGGCTACGATTTTGTCTCTAATAATCGATGTATTATTGATCAGACTGTGTTGCTCTAGGTGGGCTACGATTTTGTCTCTAATAACCGATGTATTATTGATCAGACTGTGTTGCTCTAGGTGGGCTACGATTTTGTCTCTAATAATCGACTCCAAAAGCTCCTACATAATTGATTTGAGACTAATAGTACGGTAATTGCCAGGCATTTCACGGCTTCCCTTTGTTGTGTATCGGAGTGACGTCTGCCAGTCTCCAGTCCTGTGGGAGTATTCCATCCCGGAGAGAGAAGTGTTGAAAATATAGGTTAACGGTTTGGGTAATTTCGTAATTGGCGTTTTGAATACCCTCTGGATAGAAACGGTCAGAACCTGAACTTGGATTAGTATTCATCTATGTATGTGTTAGTACTTCAGTAACTGGGACGGTAAAATTCAGGTATCGTGTCGCTGCTTTTCCAGTGTAAAAATAGAACTTGGAAGTGGAGGGAGGGGGAGGAATAAAAACTTGTTCAAGGATGTTGCTATGCTTGAGAGAGAGAGAGAGAGAGAGAGAGAGAGAGAGAGAGAGAGAGAGAGAAGAAGGCATTTTTCACCTTGCGAAATCGTTTTTTTTTTTTTTTAAGGGTTTAAGAACTGGTCACGGCAAGCATGTAGAAATAATGATGAAGCAGGAATGGTTAACGATAATTCTAAGAACTCGCATCGCCTCCCCCCCCCCCCCCCCCCCCCCCCCGACACACACACACACACACACACACACACACACACACACACACACACACACACACACATAGACCCACACACACACACACACACACACACACACACACACACACCAAAGGCTTTAGTCACGGATAAAAGATCACCTGAACACCCGAACTTTGATGACGCATAAAGGGCTGAATATATACATATATATATATATATATATATATATATATATATATATATATATATATATATATATTCCATACTATTCGCCATTTCCCGCATTAGCGAGGTAGCGTTAAGAACAGAGGACTGGGCCTTTGAGGGAAAATCCTCACCTGGCCCCCTTCTCTGTTCCTTCTTTTGGAAAATTTAAAAAAAAAAAAAATGAGAGGGGAGGATTTGCAGCCCCCCGCTCCCTTCCCTTTTAGTCGCCTTGTACGACACGCAGGGAATACGTGGGAAGTATTCTTTCTCCCCTATCCCCAGGGATAATATATATATATATATATATATATATATATATATATATATATATATATATATATATATATATATATATATATATATATATACATATATATTAGAGGGAAAAGAGGAATGGTAATTCAAGTGTTTAGAAGAGTTTGGTAGACCTGACTTTTAAAACGGAGAGTCATATCGCAGATGTTACGAAAGACGTGAGAAGGTAGAGGTTTTCCAAAGCTTAACGTCGTAGGGAAAGAAATAGATATCACATCGGCCCACACTACTGAGTTGCCAGCGGCCACGCAGTAATCGCTTGACGCATTGGCTTTTCGCTGAATAGTTCGTGATCTAGGTATTGGCGGGGGTACACAAGCAGCCACCTCTCTGAAGAAGGAACCAGCGTAATGTGTCTAGAGAAAAAAAAAAAAAAGAGAGAAAGAGACCTAACAGTGAAATGCAGTTTAAGCGGATCAAGTCTTGAGGTCAGACTGGGAGAGATGAGTTGGATTCCTTTGGATTCAACATGATGAAGTATGAATGTAGAACTTGAGACTCCCTTAGGCTCTGATGTGCAGTGCTTCATTAGAAGGATGAACCAATCGTTTGATAATCAGGACAACTGTGTCAAAAGTTGGAGAAAATTAGGTAAAATCTCGCCAACTGAACAGGACATTTAGTTACTTTGATACTTTAGTCTGTCTTCGTGATGTGGGAGTTTCCAAATTGATTGAATGTCACAGCGATACCGAGTATGTTTGTGGTGTTGAATGGTGGAGCCCTCGAAGAATGTAGGGGATTTATGAATGGGTTTTGGCAGGAAAGAACAGGAAGACATTAAATTTAATAGGTGTGAAGCTTGATTGCGTTGCGCATGCACCTGTGCAAATATATATATATATATATATATATATATATATATATATATATATATATATATATATATATATATATCCTAGTCTGACCCAGGTACCCGTTTTATCGAACAACCTTTAAGGGTGGATGAACAGCTGGATTGACTCTGGACCGACTGCTGCAACCAGGAATCGAACCCGTGCGCTAGACCCTGGGCGGCCTGTCAATGCGTATAGGTCAGGAACACTGACCGTAACCATACAAAGTCCAGACGTTGGTCGAGCAAGAGAAGATGAAGCGGGTAATGTTGTGTTTGAGTTGTCAGCGTATGAGTGTTTTTGATTACCTATTGTCAGGAAGGGAAATCGTTGCTAAAATGGACTAAAAGAGTAGGGGAAAGAAAGGAACGGAAACCTGGCAGGCTTCGTTGTTGATGGGGAAAGAGGGAAGGTCGTTGTGAGAGATCAGAGTGAGGGAGGGAAGCCAAAAGAAGGTAAGGTTCGAGGTAAGACCCCCCAGTGCCACACCCTATCGGAAGCTCTTGTTGAAATGTCAAGAGTTACGACATTAAGTTCGCCAGAGTTCGTCGTACAGGATGACCACACATAGCTAAGGTAGGAAAGGATATTATCGGTAGATGAGAAAAAAAAAGAAGTCGAAGACTTTACAGGGTCACAGCAGGAGGAGGTTAGAACAGTCACCATTCTTAGCGACGGACCGTAACAGTTCGTATTTCCAATTAAAGACAGAAAAATTAGCGGCTTTTAAGCAGAAACGGAGAGGATGAGCAAAGGCCGGTGACGCTGTCCCTCAAAACAGGAAGATGCCATCCATTTGGTCCCTAAGTCTTGGTAATGTCTTCATGGTGCGATAAGCTCTCTGAGCTGTACGGCAAGACATCAGAGCAAGAGATGTAGGATGTGTGAGCCACCGGTGCGTCAGGGCGTGAAGGAATTCAAGGGAGAGGAGACAAAAAATGTTTCTTTATCATTGTAATAAACTGCGATAATGTTTCCGAAACGGATCGAGAAAGTAGATGTAGTACGATCAAAAAGTTGCTTTATCGAAATACGGGAAAAATGAAAGAACCTCAAAGTGAAAGAAGAGGGGAGAGACAGTCGCACTTCCACTGCATCAAGTGTGTCACGATCTCGGGCGGAGACGGAAGCTGGATGCGAGTATGAGGAGGGAGAGATGTTCTCCTGGTCCGATATATCCTTCTCACCTCGAATGGCCTCAGAACAGGAATGGTTGAACCACGGAATGGAGGAAGAGACAATCTCAGACGTACAGGTTCGACATAAGGCCTCCATCCCCATAGCAGCACCTTCAGTAGAGATTGAGTGCATTATGCGGTCAACTCGCATCGCTGAGCACAAGAACATCAAACTCACAATAAAGACAAAAAAAGAAAAAAAACACTGGAATTCAAGGGGTTTTCGGCTATGCCTTTTTGTGTGTCGGACGGGGGGGGGGGGGGGGGGGGCGCCCCGTATGTAGATAGGGCTCACTCGAATATCTAGAGGCGAAACACATGGCACGCCAGTTGCAGGGGATAAGATGAGTTAGTTGTCAGTGTGATCATGTGAAGCTATGGCTTTTTGTGTTGAGCATCCTGCAAGCGTGGGAACTCAAGGAGAGAAGCCACTACTTTTATCTTTACTTCAGGGTACTGCTCAGATTGCACGACCTTTCCTGGCATACCCAGAATCAGGAGTTCGGATGGGAACGTGTGTTTACGAATTCATGTCATACGAGTTGATCGTCTGTCGAAGCAAAGAAAAACAGTGAACTTTGTTTGCGAGTCCTGTATGTATTATACCGTATTATACCAATAGACTACTGCAGACGTACCATGTAGTTACTCTCGGTTTATTTGTACCAATTAGATTCATTGTATCTTGCTCATTAACACTTAGAGAATGGTCCCTATTAACAGTCTCCCGAGGGCAGGTTTTCCAGGGTGTTGTGATAGTTGTCTTGGAGATCTGTTGTCCCTAATTACTCGCTGTAGATACTAGGTTTGAATGCACTTTTAGTTCGACATTAACTGGGACTTGTTCTGCCTCCTCTCTGATATTTATGGCCTGTTGACGGTAATGGAGCCTGCGCACAACACCAACAGGAACACCTGTACAGAGGCGTAATCTAGAATCGATCTAAATTGACCCAACATTGCTGGTATGTAACGGTGATAGGTTTGGGGCAAGATAACTAGGTCCATCTGGCGGTAGGTGAGAGTTTACGGGCACCCATGATCATAGATGATCAAGGGAACGTGTGCGAGTTTCATACTTGTATGGTGTTGTATGTGTGTGTTGTGTGTGGGTCGAGGGGGTCTCGTATCGTAAGCTCACCACGATTTCTCACTTCCATCGCTGAGCGGATGACAGACTGGGAAGCTTTTCATGGCCTTTTCATCACTCAAGATTAACTCTTCAAGTCATTTATTCTTTTGTGTGGTAGCGGTGTGAGCGTCGTAGCCTTGTGAGTGTCGCAGCCTTGTGAGTGTCGTAGCACACACTGGCGACCCCTTCTCTGCGACACCCTCCACGATTATGGCATCACCCTCCCTCTCTGTCGGAGTGAGTACCCATCGCTTGAGCGGTGACATAGGAGATGAAGGTGAGGCGCGGGGTTCAGTCCTCTACTGTGATCACCTGTTTGCGCTCCACGGGGGAAGGAGGGAGTCGTACACTCGTAAGGCACGGGGGACTCGTCACTGTGATGGTGTATGGGAACATGACGTACTCGTTTCCCGCGCTGATATCTCGCCTCCTCAGCAGAGCCGGCGTGTGATGGTGCCTTTGAGGAAGAGAATGCAAGATTCGTTGCTGGGCAAGTCCGGCACCTGGGCAATACCCAGGCTTCATCTAGATCGAAGTTGTTTCATTACAGATGATTGCCGCGGGGGCTGTGAGGCAGACAGCCTCTTCATCACACACGATCCTCGAGTCAGTAGCTTCAGAAGTTCCTCCATTCGTCCTTAGCGCTGTTCTTCTTCGTCGACTTGTCGGTTTCCGTGGGTCATTGAGGTTCCTTCGTGGGCACAGAACGTGCTTGTGTGTGTGTGTGTGTGTGTGTGTGTGTGTGTGTGTGTGTGTGTGTGTGTGTGTGTGTGTCAAACCTCCCAGCGAAAGATTGATTCTAGAAATTCTCCTCCGTTTAATTGTAACGATTACCCGTCAAACTCCTGCACCGACGTTATCTCGTATCCATCTAAATTGGAGCAAACCAACCAACCCCCACCAACCACCCCCCCAGCTGTAAAGTAGCTTTGACAAATCTTTTACAAAACTAATGAAGGTTATGCAACGAAGGGGGTTTGAAGCCGAGTCTTCGGAAACGAGAATATTATCGATACTTTTATTGTTTTTTTTTTAATCTTATGACGTTATATAAAAACCATCCTCCACCTGGTCTTGGTCAAGTTAGACTTTCAACCCACTTTGTTGTGCTGTTGGCGCTGAGAATGAGCAGTTCTATCTCTCGTAATTTCAGTCGTGTCTCTAAAGTGTGGCACATCACAGTTTTTGACGATCTTGAGACTTGGGGCGTCAGAGTTTGGTTATCATCATCATACCAGCCAACAACACCAGAGTGTGGTTATCATCATCATACCAGCCAGCAACACCAGAGTGTGGTTATCATCATCATACCAGCCAGCAACACCAGAGTGTGGTTATCATCATCATACCAGCCAGCAACACCAGAGTGTGGTTATCATCATCATACCATCCAGCAACACCAGAGTGTGGTTATCATCATCATACCAGCCAGCAACACCAGAAGGTG
Source organism: Panulirus ornatus (assembly GCF_036320965.1). Classification (NCBI taxonomy): domain Eukaryota; kingdom Metazoa; phylum Arthropoda; class Malacostraca; order Decapoda; family Palinuridae; genus Panulirus; species Panulirus ornatus. The sequence goes on from NC_092278.1 coordinate 33,769,575, forward strand.
GTTATCATCATCGTACCAGCCAGCAACACCAGAGTGTGGTTATCATCATCATACCAGCCAGCAACACCAGAAGGTGGTTATCATCATCATACCAGCCAGCAACACCAGAGTTTGGTTATCATCATCATACCAGCCAGCAACACCAGAGTGTGGTTATCATCATCATACCAGCCAGCAACACCAGAGTTTGGTTATCATCATCATACCAGCCAGCAACACCCCGGAGTCCTTATCTACACCGCTCCATAACAGTCATGGTAAGAGCCGCCAGTAAACCCTGCCCCCTACCCCTGTTTCCCATTGACGCTAAAGGTAAAGGTAGGACCATAAGTTACCACAGAACTTTTGGCTTAGTGTCCCCTAGCTGCGTCTCAAGGCCTGCAGGTTTACCTTCCAGTACCACCTAACCCGCATAGCGTCCACTTCCTTACAGCGAATCGAGTTGGGTTCGTGTGTGGTGAACTCTTCTCGGCCGAGGATGACGCGTGTGGTCAAATCCTGTGGGTAAGGAGACCTGACCGTCGGTGGAGTTTTATACCCTGGAACTTTTCAGTGTTAAAGATACCGTGAGACAGCGAGCTTGTACCCTATCTTCAGAAGAGGGGAGCGTGGTCTCTGGTTCCTTTGGAATTGTGATGTTAAACATTCACTGTAGGGGTGTATCCACCCACAGCTAACAACACTTCCTTCTCCTCGGCCGGGATCCTGTGCGTGTCGGTCTGCGCCCAGTTAATTTCTGGTGAAGTTTCTTTGCAGTTATAAGTTAACGACTCTTGGCGATCCCCATCAGTCGCCGACTTTGAAGAGATCGGAGGTATTATTTAATGAAGAGTGATGGCTGTGAAAAATGTAATTCTTCCAGTTTTTCTCCCGCTTAATGTACTGAAGCTGTTACATTTGAATTGCGCATTTCTTACATTTCGCTGATGGGCGGGAAGTAGCTGCGTGAACCCCTAGCATCCAGAGATCAACCATCAGACCATGTTTGTTTTACGCGTTGCTGGTCATTCGCCGTGGCTTTACGCGATCATGAGTGATGCTAATGAAGGGAATCATAATGATGATCTTATTCAGGTATCTCTGTCGTGGATGGAAGCCTTGATCCGCCTGTTGCACGGGTCGACACGAGTAGACTGTGGGTGCAGTTTTTGGGCAGTCTAGACAGTTTTAGTTTTTGCCGCCATCACCGGCTAATTTATTGTGGCCGACCGCCATTCTCAGCCTGTGAGCGATATAATCAAAGTCACAAAGGGTCTTTGTCAGGTGGCAGTGGCCAGGAAATTATGGCATCTGATATTACACAGTTGGTTTATTACATAAGCTTACAGTCTTTTCATGTAATAGAAGACCCATCCACTGCATGAGAAGAGTGGATACAATGGCAATAGTTCAGGGATCTTGGTAGTAACAGCGAGTTGATGTGCTCTTACAGGATATGTTTGAATTCACTGAACTCTTTTTAGATATAAATTAAAGCAGTGTTCTAGTGTGTGTTCATTTATCAGACCACATCCTGTACGTTTCGTATTGTTTAACAAAGAAGTTAAGGCGATACGTTTCATATGATTATCGTTAATACAGAAGTCAAAGCAACACGTTTTGTTAGCGAAGATGTTAAAGCAACACGTATAGCGTAGCTAATTCACATGACTATTGTTCACAAAGAAATTAAAGCCAAGTTCGTGTGGTCTGTCTGATCTCGATATTCTCTCCATGTGTATACGGTCCTCTGGTGCCTATTTTACACTATTCTCCCTGCTTCATTTACATCACCTCGTTCTCTTTTTTAAATTTATGTCTGACAGTCTAGTTCTCTATTCAGCAGACTGACCTAAAGCAAGTTTTCATAGATGTTAACATATCCTGCTCTCCGACCTGAATCCCTGTACCAATAACGTTTGTATATCTCTTTATCATCTGTATGTGGCCTCTTGAGACATGCGTCTTACATCTGATCATTGAATATTGAGGGTAAGGAATGAGGCTAGATTATGGTTGTAGTTTCTGCAAGCCTAAGAACGATGAGTGTGTCGGATGATTCGTTTGATATTTGTAACAATCTCTAGTTATCTTTTCCCATTAGGCTTATGCTGAATCATTATGACGGCTCTTCCAAAGAGGTCAAAAAGCCGACAGTGCCTCAGTGTAGGTATGTTATGTTGCTTTTAGTCCGCATGATCTGGGCGAGTTCCAGGGTACTGACTTTGTCAACATGGTGAAGTTGAGGATTTTATGTAGTTGGTTTCATGGATACATAGGTGTGGTGATTTCAAAGGGAGTCCTATGCCAGGGAGGGAAATGCCATTGCTTCTTAGCTTTTGTCCCGCTGCTGTACTCCAAAACACTATCGTGAGAGTGGCCCTTATTTTTGGATCCTTATCGATTCTTTTGTTTTATGGCGTATAGTCTCTGACAGTTTTGCGGAGGCATCTTTCGTCTGGATCACATATGAGAAGCGACAGTTCTGTCACAACAATGATTTCAAGTATTCACTCCCCATCGCTCGGTATGGCCAGTTCTTTTCCGCATATCAAACACTTTAGTAGTCCAGGAACAGCCAAGCAGGGCTGGCCCTAAACCTAGTGGGAGCCCGAAGCTGTCTCTTTTGGGGGGAGCCTATCCATCCCTCAAACTTCCCCTGAAATCATGAGCTCTCGGGCGGAGGCATATACCCCCAGAAAAACTTCCATCATTCAGGTTGTCCGGGATGGCATTTCCTGCTGTGTGAAGGCTGCCATCTAGTGGTCGGGACTGTGGGGGAGGGCCTAATAGGAGGAAGTGCCGACCTTGCAGTCAGGTATACATTCTTATGGTTCTAGTAGTCTTAGGATAGCCATGTATGATTATTAACGGCTTTGGTAACCTTGGTAGAACCAAGGATTATCTATAAAGGCTTCATTTTGCATCGTCCACCATTTTCGTTTGAAGACAACAACGGACAAAAAAAACATATTCTCGTTGCTCATTGCGCACTCATGCGTAATATTGTGTATGGAACTGTTAGGAATATTCAGGTATGTTTTATCATTTCTATACGTTATATATATATATTATATATATATATATATATATATATATATATATTTTTTTTTTTTTTTTCTTTCTTTTAAACTATTCGCCATTTCCCGCGTTAGCGAGTAGCGTTAGGAACAGAGGACTGGGCCTTTTTTGGAATATCCTCACCTGGCCCCTGTGTTCCTTCTTTTGGAAAATTAAAAAAAAAAAAAAAAACGAGAGGGGATGATTTCCAGCCCCCCGCTTCCCTCCCCTTTAGTCAGCCTTCTACAGCACGCAGGGAATACGTGGGAAGTATTCGTAATCCCCATATCCCAGGGACATATATATAATTATATATATGATATATATATTTACATATATATATAGTTAAAAAAAGTTAAACTCATATACTGCAAGCGGATAATGGATACAGACGCAAAATTTTAGGTATCGTTATCATTTACCAATATGTCTTGTGCCATTTCTGGCAGGAATTGTTTACATTTAAAAGAAGATCAGCTTTCTCATAAAAGTAAGATGTAGTGCAATGATGTGTATCCATGGAAATCAAATGGCCAATAGGACTTATGGCTTTTGCTTTACGGATATCCTTGGAAGCCAAAGGGCCACTAGTAATATTAGCCTATCCTTACGTAGAAGTCAGATACCAAAGGGCCAATAGTGCTATTAGCCTATCCTTACGTAGAAGTCAAAGTGCCGGTAGTACCTGTAGCCTAGCCAGGTATAAAACCCAAAAGGCTAATAGTACCTGTGGCCAAGCGCTTCATCCATGAGACCAAAAGGCTAATGATACCTATAGACTAGATGGCATAGAACTTACAGGGCTTATAGCACATGTAGCCAAGCATGACGTAAGGTACCAAGAGCCTACTGTAGCAGTGACAACGTTTGTGGTCAAATGATCTTGTTGCTCCCTTCACACACGTCTCATTTGGTCTATTTCGCTCTCGATGGAAAAAGGATTTACCATTGCTTCTATGGTAAAGTCATTGTATATTCTTTCCCGACTGCAACTTTTTTTTAAGATACTTTTTGACAGGCCTTCACTATATTCAACAACTTAAGATACATATATTTCTTTTTTTTCTCGAGATCGTGTTTTCTAAGTTTCTGTTTTGAAAAATAAGTTTAAGTCTTGCAGCCTTTTGACCGAGTACAAGTTTGGTTGAGGGTATGGACTCCTCTGCCCATACTCTTTAACGCTAGTGTTCTAACTTCCATCGGATGAGGTTGCTTGACCTCCCAGACGATTTATTATTCTGAATGATGAACCTGTTCACTGAATCAAGCCTGTGCTTCATGGTCCAGCTGCGTCGAGAACAGATGGTGGGAAACGTAGGACTCCTTCTATGGCGATTTTGACTGGAGAGCCAAGGGGCAATTGCTAATGTGTGACGGAGAAGGTTGAAGGACGCAACCAAGGTCACCACCAGCCATTGTGCCACAAATCTTCTCCTCTCCGGAGGATATGTGTAAGCCTCTGTGGGCTGAACACTACTGCTTTTGGTTAAGTGCCCAAAAGACTGGCGACGAACAGCAAAGGGAAGGAAAACGTGAATGTGGTAGACTGCCTGCCATTTCACCTTCACCTATGGGTCGTTGAGGTACGGGATGGACGCAACTACGATGGTTAGATAATCACTCATGATGCAACTAGGCTGTTTAAATTATGGCATATGCTGTATGATGGCGAGGATGTATAGAGATCATCGCCTATACTGTATGACGACTAGGCTGTTTAGAACATCACTTGTGATGTGACAACTAGGCTGTTTAGATAATCGCTTATGCTGTATTGTAAACATCTTGGCTGTTTCTATCATCACTGACGCTGTATGACTGTAACTCATCAGAAAGACATTAACACTGGTGTAGTTCTTTCAATTTGAAGGTTTACGTTTTTGGGGACGTCATTGCGATGCCTCGAGAGTTATCTCATTTTCAGTATGTTCGGTAAGTCTTGGGTCTACTGTTCAGACTTTGGCGAGGAACCAGAAGGAAAGGGAACAGGTCAAATCTTGCCCCACACCGGAAGCGCACTTGGAGGAAAGCTCTTAGCTTTATCTGGCATTTTGGGAAATCGTTTTTCATAGCTTTCTTTTCTCAGGACTGACTTTTGCATTCTTCTCTGGGCCTCTTCGCCAAGCACTAGTTGATGAACTGGTGTGATAAACATGACTCTATGATGGTTTTCGTCGTCCTCTCACACATTCCACAATTTCAAATCTAATACAGCAGTTGTGTTTTGTAAGTGATACATATTGCAAATGCGTCTAAAGTGAAAACCAGAAGAACATGAAAACTATGTCTACATGTCCTTTTTCCATAGTTTCGAGGGGCAGCAACGGTAACAAGGTGAGAAAATAAGGCAGTATCCATTAGAAGACAAAAGAAAAAAATGAGTTAAGTAGGCTACTGTAGTGAGGAAAGTCACAGAGGTTGAGCGCATTTTTGGCTAGGTTATCCCTGCCTTTAACTATTGATAATCACCGTGATAAATAGTGTATAAATTGTAAATGAGCTGGTAAATGCCTGCTGTCAGTTATGACGCTGATATGTGCATGTAAGTCTTGGAGACCGATTGCACCGCAACTGTGGAGAAGACATTAAAAGAATTGTACATTAAAACTGGTTTTACAGATTCTTGACCTCTGTAATCTTGCACCACCACTCACAAGATGAGCATCGGTGCACGCACTGCGTTAGTTTGTTAAACTGATGACGATCACACAGTCAGTTACGACTACGTCTTTTCGTACCTTGTCTTCAGGAGAACAACGAATGTTTGGAAGACGAAGAAAAGTCCCTGTGTTGATATTGACTCACTGTTGTTGTTTTTTTTCTTCTCTTTTTTGAAAGTCGACTTTTCTTATAACTCAGTAGCTGTTGTTCGACTCAGCCATTCATGTGTAGCCACTCATGTGTTAAATTGAGAGTTGGAATCTTAAAGTCTCGTGACACGCAGCAAGCTTCAAGATTTCCAGTTCGTTTAACAGTACACAGAAAAAGTAAGAGGCCCCGCGTTCCTTCCTCAAATTGATTTATGTTGTCGATTATATTATATTACTGAATGGCTGTCAGACAAGGAACCTGAATCAGAACAACTCACGTCCATTTTCGTTTTTATGTGAAATCTGCAGGACTTCTGGGGTAGTAATATCAAAATCTGATTCGACCACCATCATTCCGAAAGTGACACGGAGAAACAGGCGACAGTCGGGTCTCCGTCTGCTGGTATGAGCTGGTATTCCCCCTTATGGTGTAGACCCCCAAGGCTGGCCCAGGGAGAGGCCCTTCTCTCTCTCTCTCTCTCTCTCTCTCTCTCTCTCTCTCTCTCTCTCTCTCTCTCTCTCTCTCTCTCTCCCCTGTGCCGCGCCATAACCACCCGACGTTCAGGGCACAGAAGCAGACTTCGACGCCCTAAGATAAAGGACTAAGTAGATATCTACACAGGCTAGACCGTGTGTATCAGAGACCAAGATGTGGGGCGAGCATCACTGTTCTCGTGTTGGCCTGAACCCTATTCTCGTGTGCGTCTCTCTGAAAAGCCCGCCTTCTCACCCACAGAAGCTGCTCTGTTGGGGGGGATCTCTGCATATTGAAGACGTAGGAACAGCTGAGCCTGAGTGACTAACATGAGAATAACGGAGTGGGAGAAGGAAAAAAAGAAAAAAGAGAGGTCTATTAGACCACTCCCTTAAATGGCACTGGCGTCTGTGGCCAGCTTTCAGGGCAACTTTCATCTTCACCATCTTTACCAAGGACGAACACTCGTATTAGCTGTGGGTTTTTTTTTTATGTCTTTTCTTTCTTTTTTTTCCCCCTATTGGATCCTTTGTATTGCCTTTGCCAGCTTTTGTGTTGAAGAAAAGGTGATCGTTCCTCAGCTTCCCTCAGTATATGGGGGATCTGATGGTGATTGCCTTGATTAGCTCTCGAGAAAGTTACATTTTCAGGTACTAAGCTGGGAAATAAACTGAAGTGGGCTTACGGGTGGTCGTTCAATCTAAATACCGAATAAGCGCAACGTCTTGGAACTCCGGTTGTAAAGACGACATGACAAGCGAGAAGTATGAATTCCGTCGAGATACAAAGGATGAATGAGGACTTCAGAGACATATAATCATTGCGTAGAAGCAGTAATGAGAGGCGAAGAAAATCCTTGGGTTCATAAGTGAGGATATCGAATTTAAGTCCAGTGAAATTACTCTTTACGCGCCACTGGTGCGTCCAAGTCTTGAAGACTGTGTTCACTTTTGGTCACCCTTCTTGTAACAAGGCATAGACAGAGTAAAACGTCGAGTTAGAATGATAATCTCCGCACTGAGAGAAAAAAATATGATCCTTCGACAGTCGACTAAATCGACTTCAATCTTTTTTTATCTTAGAAGAGAGAAGATCGAGAGATAGTCTAGCATACGTCTTCAGAATAACAAATGGCTTCGATGATCTCGATCTAACAATCTCATTAAGCAAAGATTCGTCTGTTTTCCCTCGTTGTGATGGATACAAACTCGTGGGCCAACGTTTTGCATCTAAATGAAGCGAGTTGACGTTTTCGTCCGCAGGATTGTTTACATATGGAATGAGATACTCTCTCGAGTAGCTGTAAATAGTGCCATAGATACCTTTAAGAATAGACTTGATAAATATTTGGCTTCAGTTTTACAAGTTGACATCATTTGCCCCACGTTAGGTACACGAAAAAACATATAAATTTCTCACTTTGAAACATCTGCATGTCTTTATACTCTTACTGCACTAATCTATGGGTTTCTGATCTCTTCCAGTCGCACTAATAGGTTCGTTAGGAACCAGTGACGGTCTGTAGCTGTCTCAATGTCTTTCCACTACTTTGTAAACGTTTATCATTTTGATCGTGTGTAATGAGAGGATGACGCCGTCGAATCAAAGGGGCTTGTGATGATAAGCTCAGATAATCATTGTTCAGACGGAAGGGAAAATTTAGACACGTGCAGACTGACGAACAGATGTAAGATACACGAATGGTGATCGTACACACAAAGCTCAGTTCTGGACGAAAGAGAATGGTGGGTGGGTGGATTGTGTTTTCCTACGACTAGCGGAGAGCGTTTGACACTGTGTCATATATGGAAGGTTATCTCTTCAGGCAGGAATACTGGGGAAAACTCCCTCGATATACAGGAAATCATCTTGAAGTGAGCCTTCTTATAGTGAGTCGAGGCCATTTATAGATTTACTTATCATGGAAGAGAGAAGAGTCAGAGGAAGGGATTCCAGTTGTTGCTGCCGTTATTTTTTCCCCCAGTTTATGTTGACGTTCAGTCTCAATCGATGAATGAAAGCACACGATGTCTTCTTCCTTCGTCAGCGTTCAAACATTCCTCGATTACGGCGCTTGGATCAGTTGCATGAAGTTGGAGCAACTTTTTAAAATTATTTTTTCTTCTTTATACTTGACATCAGTCTTTCAGAATCGGGTTTACCGCCTCCAGTCCTACAGGCTGGCAAAATGGAGCGAGGCTCCCCCTCTCTCAGCCTGCTCCCTAAGGTAGACTAGTCACCCTACTGCACGGAAGGGGAGTGAAGATTGGGGAGAGAGCCTTTGCATTGTTCTACTGCTTTTCAGGGGACTTGCATCTTCTCCAGGAGCTACCTCTCTTGGACCTTGGGGGCTGCGGGAGTGGGTCTGTGTGTATTGTGTGTATCTACGGAACTCTAGACTATTAAACCTCAGAAAAAAGTACGTTAAATTTAGAAATTAAGAGGCATCGGCAAGATAATGGAAAGTAAAGGTTCGAGTGGTGCGGAGGCGTGTAGAGGAGTGCATGAGCACACGTCGTCATAAAGACGTGAAGAGAGAAAAAAGAAATAACACTTCATGGAAATGTAGGCTTTGAGGCCAGGACAGAAGTTTCCTATTGTAGTCTGTGGTCAGGATAAGAGTGTCCGATAGTATTCTGTGGCCAGGACGAAGGTTTCTACCTTCAGTGTGTGTGTGGTACATGTCGCCGGTCGATCTGAGGTAACGAAAAGTTAAATTCAGGTTTCAGTTGCTGGACAAGCACAATACAGGTTTTCTCAGGGGAGTTTTTGGGGGGATGGGAAGGGGAGGTGGAGTGGTTAATGACAGAGATAAATGAGAGGATAATGTTAGCGGGGCTCTCCCCTGCCCCGCCACACTGGACTGGTATCTGGCTCTCACAGGTAACTCGTACCGATGCCTCAGCTGGAGGAGACATTTGGTTGGTTTAGCAAAAACCTCCTCTCTCTCCCCTCCCTAGCATTATCACTTCATTATGGCCCTGATTAAGAGCTCCACTCGCACATCCTGGTCGTGTTGTTGAGCGCTCAAAGCATCAATTTTTGTTGGGGGGGTCGGTCCCCAAGGACATTTGCGTGTGGGTTTCATTAAAGCATCTTGTTCTGCCACGCGTTGGCCATCGTCTTGGCTTGTTTTAATGCGCTGTGGTACAACACACCACACCACCGCTGCGCAGTCAAGGATGGTGGCGAGGAGCATGTTCGTCCCGTAAAGACTGCCATCAAAGTGAGAGCAAACTTCAAACATCCACCCGAGGCAGAAGTGAACATCTTGAGTGGGAGATCTCGACACGAGAATTCCCCTGCGGTGAACGCAAGGAACTTTCACGGTCGTCGTCGAAAAATTACGGCGTTAAGACATCTTGTCAAGACCTGACGAAGGTGCTCCTCCGGAGCAAGCTAGATAGGGCGCACGCCCGGCCGCCTCTCTCTCTCTCTCTCTCTCTCTCTCTCTCTCTCTCTCTCTCTCTCTCTCTCTCTCTCTCTCTCTCTCTCTCTCCTCCGAGGGACGCACGGCTGCGCGACGATTTCCTTCAGGTCCTCCCCAAGAAACTTCCCCAGTAAGGCTTGAGAGATGGAGGGAGGGAGGACGACCCCCGTCGTGTATCTCTGGCCAGGCCAGGATAACATCTACATGGCGCGCGCGGCTCCGAGACGATTCAATGGCACTCACACCCACGTAAACGAGGTGGCCGGAACCTGGACCTGCTGCAGTCGTTGGACTCTCACACTCCACCCATTTTTGACTCGTTCTTGGCTTCATCCTCGAGTTTTCCTCTTAGGTGATCACCACGACTCTCGCATTCCGCTCTAGACTTTATCTGGACCTTAGCATTCATCACCACTCCAGTCTGCTCTTCGCTGCCGCTCGCTCGCAAAGTTCTCCTTCGTTCCCTTCCGTCGATGATGCTTTGACCTTCCCCCCTCCCCACACACACACACACACACACAACCTGCCACCCTCCCACTTCACCTGACCTGCCGCTTTAGAAAGAGAGGTCTCCCTCTCCCTCTCCCAGGCGATATCTGAAGCAGAGAGACAGCGAGGAACGGAATGAGATCCTCCAGAGCAGATGACGAATATAAATGCAATTCAAACCACGAGAGAGAGAGAGAGAGAGAGAGAGAGAGAGAGAGAGAGAGAGAGAGAGAGAGAGAGAGAGAGAGAGAGAGAGTGTGTGTCTCATTGGGGTTGCCTGGATGGGTTTTGAAGACGTCTCGTGGGTGGAATAAGAAGGAGGTTATAATAGATCCATCACAACAGATGACATCGAGTTATTCACATGAGATTTACATGAGAAAGACAGACAACAGAAGGCCTGATTGGCCCCACGACTGAGTTGTCTATCAAAAAAAAAAGACTTTGACCAAAATAAAAAAAGATGTAATTCCGCCCAGTATCTTTTTTTTTTTTTCTTTTTTTTTTCCAACCTCTGCCCGACTCCCCGTTGCTGTACATTATCCTTCTGGTGGCCGGCCATCGGGCGGTACATTGTGGTCATGACAATCTAATGTAATGATGGTAATCCATGATTAGTGTTAACCATCCTAATCCATGATTACAGTGTTAACACATCACTAATGATGATAAACTGGGAAGTGATTATAATGTGATTATCACTGTAACGGTAAGACTCTTGCGGGAGAGAACTGGTACATGTCATTCTCTCTCTCTCTCTCTCTCTCTCTCTCTCTCTCTCTCTCTCTCTCTCTCTCTCTCTCTCTCTTCAGTGAGTAGGCTTCCAGAAACCACTTGTTCCTTTAGAACGTAGATTTTACATCTTAACTTGAATTATATATATATATATATATATATATATATATATATATATATATATATATATATATATATATATATATATATATATAAATATATATATATATATATATATATATATATATATATATATATATATATATATATATATATATATATATATATATATATATATTTCTGTCTAGAAGGAAAATGGCAGTCATGTCTTCTCACTCTGTAGTTAGGTTAAACTGGAAAGATATTATGCGTCCAACAGCTCTGTTGTAGTGCATGATAATCATGTAGGTCCTGTTGGCAGGAAAACAGCTTGGTGTGAACAGGTTTTGACCAAGGGTTTGCAGAATTGTGATACGTGAGACTTAGGCGAAGAACAACAACGAACAGAAACGTAGTGAAGAAGAACAGGAAATGATAATGATAATGAACGTAATTAACAAGTACGGGAAAATGGTAAAAGTATAATGTATTTGAAAGAGGACGATGATAAATGGACCTTAAAACTTCGGACGATTCCAAATGGGTCCGTAAGAATGGACTGGAAGATAGAGTTATTGAGTAAAGGAGGGACGAACAACCTGAGGAGGAGGAGGAGGAGGAGGAGGGACGAACAACCTGAGGAGGAGGAGGGACGAACAACTTTAGGAGGAGGAGGGACGAACAACCAGAGGAGGAGGAGGAGGAGGGATGAACAGTCTGAGGAGGAGGAGGGACGAACAACCTGAGGAAGAGGAGGAGGGACGAACAACCTAAGGAGGAGGAGGGACGAACAACCTGAGGAGGAGGAGGAGGAGGGACGAACAACCTGAGGAGGAGGAAGAGGGACGAACATCGTGAGGAAGAAGAGGAGGGACGAACAACCTGAGGAGGAGGAGGAGGAGGAGGGACGGAGGACGATCCAGCGCCGTCGAACGTAAAATGATTAAGATGTAGAGAAAGTAATGCCAGCTGCCTCTCACTGTGGGAGGAGGTTCAGATGAACGCGAGATAATTCCTACAATAAGAGTGAGTGGCTCAGGCTCGACGTGGACTACTTTTTACCCTGGGATTTAGAAGATAAGTGTCAGTTCAAGGTCTCCCGGGAGAGGGTTCTGGCTGAGTTCCGTGATTGAGGCTTGCTGGCAGGGGGTTTGTGGCTTTGTGAGAGCGGAGGGGTTTCTAACCACCCACTCACCCCTCCCGTTCTTCCCCCATCACCCTGTGGGACACATAGTTTGTGCCTGTGTGTGTCTGTCTCTCTCTCTCTCTCTCTCTCTCTCTCTCTCTCTCACTCTTCCTCCTCTTCTTCACCCACCGTGTGGGGCACCTAGTGTGTCTCTCTGTACCCCTCACCTCACCCCCCAACACCCACACCCATCCATCTCATGGAACAGCTGGTGTGTCTCTCTCTGTCCACCCCACCCACCTAAACCCACCTCGTATGTGTCTGTCAGTCTGTCTCACAGGCAACTGGTTAGTGTGTGTGTGTGTGTGTGTGTGTGTGTGTGTGTGTGTGTGTGTGTGTGTGTCTGTCCGCCCCCCACCCACCCACCCAAACCCACCTCGTATGTGTCTGTCAGTCTGTCTCACAGGCAACTGGTTAGTGTGTGTGTGTGTGTGTGTGTGTGTGTGTGTGTGTGTGTGTGTGTGTGTGTGTGTTCGTACGGTACGGCGAGGGAGTTCTACACTTGTCTGGTCTGCCGGAAGGTCGGTCACCCACGTAGATCAAGAAGAGTGATGGTCCCAGAGCAGAACGCCTGCGACACTCCGCTGCTCACCTCCAGCCATGTGAGGAAGGGAAGGCTGCTCTGACGTGCGTCTCTTGTCTCCTCCTCCTCCCCCGCGAAGACAGTCATCTGTGTCCGTCGAAGGCATCTCCACCTTTACACCCGCCTGGTGATTCAACACCTTGATCAGCCTCCCATGCGGCGGCCACGCTGTCAAAACTAAACTCTCTCTCTCTCTCTCTCTCTCTCTCTCTATATATATATATATATATATATATATATATATATATATATATATATATTTATATATATTCCCTTTGAGGGAATATCCTTGCTTGGCCCCCTTCTCTGTTCCTCTTTTGGAAAACTGAAAAACGAGAGGGGAGGATTTCCAGCCCCCCGCTCCCTCCCCTTTCAGTCGCCTCCTACGACACGCAGGGAATACGTGGGAAGTATTCTTTTCCCCCTATCCCCAGGGATAACATATATATATCCCCTATCCCTGGGGATAGGAGAGAAAGAATACTTCCCACGTATTCCCTGCGTGTCGTAGAAGGCGACTAAAAGGGAACGGAGCGGGGGGCTGGAAATCCTCCCCTCTCGTTTATTTTTTTAATTTTCCAAAAGAAGGAACAGAGAACGAGGCCAGGTGAGGATATTCCCTCAGAGGCCCAGTCCTCTGTTCTTAACGCTATCGTGCTAACGCGGGAAATGGCGAATAGTATGAAAAAAAAGATATATATATATATATATATATATATATATATATATATATATATATATATATATATATATATATATATATATATATATATGTGTGTGTGTGTGTGTGTGTGTGTGATATGAGTGTGTGTGTGTGATATGAGTGTGTGTGTGTGTGTGTGTGTGTGTGTGTGTGTGTGTGTGTGTGTGTGTGTGTGTCCCTGCTAAGCCGGGTATCCATTCATCGACCAAACCCAAGGGGAGGAGGAACAGCTTGAGATTGAGTGAGGGCTGGATTACCGCGGCCAAGAATCGAATCCACGTTCCGTCAGTGCTGACCGCTACACCATGGCGGCCCCCCGCGTGTTTGCGTGGAGACAGTCTGACTGAACAAGACCACACTGTGCTCCTCTTGTCAAAGTGGCCATGAGTGAAGAAGACTTGCCACGCCCCGGGAGAGAGAGAGAGGGAGAGGACAGTAAATTTGCATGGTAAAAGTGGATTCGGACTCACTAGTTCACATGAGTTGGCACAACCCTGCTGGTGTGTATCATTACCAGCAAGTTTATGCTGACTCTCAGCCACGAGCCTGCCAGGGAGGAGGCATCAGCTTGCTGGGGCTAGGAGGGAGGTAGAAGCAGCTTGCTGGGGCTAGGAGGGAGGTAGAAGCAGCTTGCTGGGGCTAGGAGGGAGGTAGAAGCAGCTTGCTGGGGCTAGGAGGGAGGTAGAAGCAGCTTGCTGGGGCTGGGAGGGAGGTAGAAGCAGCTTGCTGGGGCTGGGAGGGAGGTAGAAGCAGCTTGCTGGGGCTAGGAGGGAGGTAGAAGCAGCTTGCTGGGGCTAGGAGGGAGGTAGAAGCAGCTTGCTGGGGCTAGGAGGGAGGTAGAAGCAGCTTGCTGGGGCTGGGAGGGAGGTAGAAGCAGCTTGCTGGGGCTGGGAGGGAGGAGGCAGCTGCTTGCTAGGGCTGGGAGGGAGGAGGCAGCAGCTTGCTGGGGCTGGGAGGGAGGAGGCAGCAGCTTGCTGGGGCTAGGAGGGAGGTAGAAGCAGCTTGCTGGGGCTAGGAGGGAGGTAGAAGCAGCTTGCTGGGGCTAGGAGGGAGGTAGAAGCAGCTTGCTTAGGAGGGAGGAGGCAGCAGCTTGCTGGGGTTAGGAGGGAGGAAGCAGCAGCTTGCTGAGGCTGGGGGCTGGGAGGGAGGGAGGCAGCTTGCTGGGGCTGGGAGGGAGGCATCATCTCGCTAGGGCTGCGAGGGAGGCATCATCTTGCTGGGGCTGGGAGGGAGGCATCATCTTGTTGGGGCTGCGAGGGAGGCATCATCTTGTTGGGGCTGCGAGGGAGGCATCATCTTGCTGGGGCTACGAGGGAGGCATCAGCTTGCTGGGGCTGGGAGGGAGGCATCATCTTGTTGGGGCTGGGAGGGAGGCATCATCTTGTTGGGGCTGGGAGGGAGGCATCATCTTGCTGTGGCTACGAGGGAGGCATCAGCTTGCTGGGGCTGCGAGGGAATCATCAGCTTGCTGGGTCTGCGAGGGAGGCATCATCTTGCTGGGGCTGCGAGGGAGGCATCAGCTTGCTGGGTCTGCGAGGGAGGCATCAGCTTGCTTGGGCTGCGAGGGAGGCATCATCTTGCTGGGGCTGCGAGGGAGGCATCATCTTGCTGGGGCTGGGAGGGAGGCAGCAGCTTGCTGGGGCTGGAAGGGAGGCATCAGCTTGCTGGGGCTGGGAGGGAGGCATCATCTTGCTGGGTCTGCGAGGGAGGCATCATCTTGCTGGGGCTGCGAGGGAGGCATCATCTTGCTGGGGCTGCGAGGGAGGCATCAGCTTGCTGGGGCTGCGAGGGAGGCATCATCATGTTGGGGCTGCGAGGGAGGCATCATCATGTTGGGGCTGCGAGGGAGGCATCAGCTTGCTGGGGCTGCGGGATATTGAGGAAGTTTCCAAGACCACATACACTCACACGGCGGTAATGACCATTTGAGCACGACATTAACAACCATTGAGCACGCGACAACGTCACAATCCATTAAACAAAACGTTACGACCTTTTGGCAAACAATGACCTGGTTTCTGACGTGACCTACTTAAGAGGCGGACTAAAGGTCAGGTTAGGGACTCGTAGCAGTCCCTCGGTGGTACAGCTGGCACCACATGGGTTAAGGGTTGTTTGTGAGGGCCTGAAGCACCGTTCTGTTTCCATGAGTTTACACAAGAAGGACAGACACCAGGAGACCCGATTGGCCCACGACTGGGTTGTCTGGTACTTTAAGAAAAAGTAGTTTTCACTTGACAGGGAAATGTAATTCCGCTCAGGAGTTTTTCTTAAGCTGATATTAAGATAGAAAAGACGTGGACATGGATGAGAGACATGTGCATAGATGATTCCCCGAGAAAAAACAACTCATGATTGAGTGTGGAGTGTGATAAGAGGTGGCGGTGTTGAGTTTGGCTGCTCGGGTGGAGGCGGTAGAGTGTGTGTGTGTGTGTGTGTGTGTGTGTGTGTGTGAGGGTCATATATATGTGGTCGGAGATGGTGGTGTTGGTTGTAGCTGCTCGGGGTAGACCCGAGGTAAAGTGGCCCTCCCCCCCAAAAAAAAGGAAAAAAAAAATAGACTAGAATGCTACGCTACTCGACCTCGGAGCTTTTAATACTATTAATCACGTCATTGTAATGATCCATAATTGTTGTATCTATTATCTTCTTTTTTTTTTTTTCTTTTGTGGATGTGCTCGTCGGAGCGGTCATCAATTTCGGGGCAAATTAGCCGTCGCGCTCACAGTGATAGTGTTTCTCGTCGACGTGGGCGATGTTAATGTGGAGAGCCAGTCTCTCATCAAACTGTACGTAGCCCCTTTAGAATCCTAGGCTTCTCGAAACGCTGGCATTGAACGATGGCTTAGACTTGTGGTGGCATCCTCCCACGCCCGTAACCTGGGAGGGGGGGATTTGACAGTCTTGCGGACCTCACTGCTCAGCTATTTCCTTAGCTAGAGAGCCACTATCACCTGGATATCAACTCTCTACACTCACGTTAGTTGATTTTGCCTGTAAACATGTCTTGTCCTTACGTCATACCATTTGGCGCGGTGAATAAAGTGGTGGTGGTGAGGTTGCGATCTTCTTTCTGGTCCTTGGAGATGATGAGGTTTCCCTCAACTAGCCAGCCAACTCACGAACCACGTCGCCTCATTTGGGTATTGCTGGTGGTCCGTATTTGGATTACATTTTGTGTGATGCTAATGATGACTTTGTCTTACAGAGTCCGCTCATCACTGCTTACAGTTTACATGATAAAGCATATACAAGGTCGATAATGAAAACAACTGGGCAGAAATGTGTTTGGGAGGCCGTACGTTGGGGAAGACTTAATGGATAGATCTCTCATGTCCCACTGGTGGATAGACCTCCCATCCCTAGCGAATGAGCTGGTGGGGGTCTTCCCATGTCTGGATGGAGGCGAGCCACACGCTGCCTGGTCTGGCGCCTGGCATTTACGGATGGGGTACCCTCCACACTCGTTAGTAATCCCCAGTTCCACTGGTACCCTCCACATTCGTCAGTAATCTCCATTTCCACTGGTACCCTCCACACTCGTCAGTAATTTCCAATTCCACTGGTACCCTCCACATTCGTCAGTAATCTCCATTTCCACTGGTACCCTCCACACTCGTCAGTAATTTCCAATTCCACTGGTACCCTCCACACTCGTCAGTAATTTCCAATTCCACTGGTACCCTCCACACTCGTCAGTAATTTCCAATTCCACTGGTACCCTCCACACTCGTCAGTAATTTCCAGTTCCACTGGTACCAACCACACTCGTCAGTAATCACCAGTTCCACTGGTACCCTCCACATTCATCAGTAATCACCAGTTCCACTGGTACCCTCCACACTCGTTAGCAATCACCAATTCTATTGGTACCCTCCACACTCGTCGATAATCACCAGTTCTACTGGTAACCTCCAGAGCTGAAGTTGTTCAGATCTGCAGCCAGTCATTATCACAGATGCTTTTATCTATCCGCTTGATGCTAACTGAACCTCATCCAGTGTTGTTGTTTGATCTTGGGTGTGGAAGTGGTACATTTAGCCTCGGTGTTTTTAGCAATGAGATAAGATGAAAAGGCGGTCTATTGATGAAGACATGTTACCTGCAAATATCGAGTCCTGTTCCTTCCTCGTCCGTCTTCAGTACTCGGGTTATTATCTCGCGTACGATGTATTTAGACTGAATAATATCACAGTATTATCGTCCACTTTAAGATGTAGTAAAACGACTCGAACGTTCAGCTTTACTCTTCTTATTTTCTCTCTCCAGCGGTACATATATATATATATATATATATATATATATATATATATATATATATATATATATATATATATATATATATATATATATATGTGTGTGTGTGTGTGTGTGTGTGTGTGTGTGTGTGTGTGTGTGTGTGTGTGTGTGTGTGTGTATTCCTATGAGTCCAAGGGGGAAAATGAAACACGATAAGTTCCCAAGTGCACTTTCGTGTAATAATCACATCATCAGGGGAGATACAAGAAAGAAATATAAGTCAGCTAATATACAACGAAGAGACTTAGCTAGGATGCCATATTTTTTTCTTGTATCTCCCCTGATGATGTGATTATTACACGAAAGTGCACTTGGGACTTATCGTGTTTCATTTTCCCCATGGACTCACAGGAATATACTTGATCACGCGCAAAATTGTGATCCTTTCCAATATATATATATATATATATATATATATATATATATTTTATTTATTTTATTTATTATACTTTGTCGCTGTCTCCCGCGTTTGCGAGGTAGCGCAAGGAAACAGACGAAAGAAATGGCCCAACCCCCCCCATACACATGTATATACATACGTCCACACACGCAAATATACATACCTACACAGCTTTCCATGGTTTACCCCAGACGCTTCACATGCCTTGATTCAATCCACTGACAGCACGTCAACCCCGGTATACCACATCGCTCCAATTCACTCTATTCCTTGCCCTCCTTTCACCCTCCTGCATGTTCAGGCCCCGATCACACAAAATCTTTTTCACTCCATCTTTCCACCTCCAGTTTGGTCTCCCCCTTCTCCTCGTTCCCTCCACCTCCGACACATATATCCTCTTGGTCAATCTTTCCTCACTCATTCTCTCCATGTGCCCAAACCACTTCAAAACACCCTCTTCTGCTCTCTCAACCACGCTCTTTTTATTTCCACACATCTCTCTTACCCTTACGTTACTCACTCGATCAAACCACCTCACACCACACATTGTCCTCAAACATCTCATTTCCAGCACATCCATCCTCCTGCGCACAACTCTATCCATAGCCCACGCCTCGCAACCATACAACACTGTTGGAACCACTATTCCTTCAAACATACCCATTTTTGCTTTCCGAGATAATGTTCTCGACTTCCACACATTCTTCAAGGCCCCCAGAATTTTCGCCCCCTCCCCCACCCTATGATCCACTTCCGCTTCCATGGTTCCATATATGTATATATATATATATATATATATATATATATATATATATATATATATATATATATATATATATATATATATATATATTCTTTTTTCATACATAATCGTCATTTCCCGCGTTAGCAAGGTAGCGTTAAGAACAGAGGGCTGAGCCTAAGAGAGAAATTCTTCACTTGGCCCCCTTCTCTGTTCCTTCTTTTGGAAGTCAAGACTTCCCACGTATTCCCTGCGTGTTGTAGAAGGCGACTAAAACGGGAGGGAGCTGGGGGCTGGAAATCCTCCCCTCTCGTTTTTAATTTTCCAAAAAAAAAAAGAAAGGGGCCAAGTGAGGATATTTCCCTCTAAGGCTCAGTCCTCTCTTCTTAAAGCTACCTCGCTAGCGCGGGAAATGGCGAATTTGTATGGAAAAAAAATGTTTTCCTGGCGCTACCTCGCTGACTCGGGAAAGGGCGATCGATAACGACAATAATGATAATAATAATAATGATAATAATAATGATAATAATAATAATAATAATAATAATAATAATAATAATAATAATAATAATGATAATAATAATAAAAGAATCAGTATATCTTAAAAGAATACACATCAGCACTAGTAGAACGCCCTCTAAAGTAAACATGGATCCAAGCGGATCCAGTCTTAAGATACGCAAAGCATATCCGATCCGCTTTTAGAGTACCGTCTCCATTTTCTGTAATTAACCTTCAACGTTAATTCAGTCTCGGACGTAGGATGTTATCCGGGAATAAAACCTTTTTGCACAGTCCGTATATCAGTGTAACCGATTAAAACATCAGGGTTGTGAGCGGGCGTCGACACGAGAACACACTCGCCCTGGCTTAGGTTGATGGTTGGAGCGAGCGCGAGGAGCCAATGTGCATCCGCTTGAATTCATCCAGATTTCACACTCAATTTGAAACTGTCGCGCAGCTGTAAACGAGTCTATGCGTACCCAGATACGTGTCTGAGTTATTAAAGAGAGCAGCAGCTGTCATATACAGTTGAAGATAGTGAAGGTGAGGATAAGAGCCCGTGTTTTAAACCCAGGCTACTGCCGAGCGTACCCAGTTGATAGATTTTGAGGAGGGACTTAATGGATGCCATTTTTATTAACTAATTTCGATTTTAGAGTTGTTTAAAAGAAACCTGTTTGGAGGAGAAAGTTAAGATTTAAGTATTTGACCGAAAATGACCATCCAGATACCATAAAGCAATACGCGGTCAAGGGATAATTCGCATATATGTTGGTCTCTCCTATTTTGTAGTTATCATTTCGTTCAGAGAGAACATTGAAGACAATTGTAGTCCTATTGAATGTTGACGCTCCATTGTTTCCTGAATTATTACGTTACGGATCGGGCTAGGCTAGAGTTAGGCTAGGCGTTCGAATACACCGTGCACTATGACGCGCTGTGCTGTGCTAGGCTAGGCGTTCGAATACATCGTACACTATGACGCGCTGTGCTGGGCTAGGCTAGGCATTCGAATACATCGTGCACTATGACGCGCTGTGCTGGGCTAGGCTAGGCGTTCGAATACACCGCGCACTATGACGCGCTGTGCTGGGCTAGGCTAGGCGTTCGAATACATCGTGCACTATGACGCGCTGTGCTGGGCTAGGCCAGGCTTTCGAATACATCGCGCGCAATGACGCGCTCTGCTAAGCGGTTCGAAAGAATGGCAGAGATAAGCCCGAAGTTGGTTGCGGTCTCGAGATTCCTATATCGCGGCTGGTGCGTTCTGAATCACCCAGCTGTGAAATGGGTACAGTTGGGTCCGTGAATATAGGGAATCTTAAACCCTTGGTCCGTAAGGCTTGCCACAGCGCTCCCTCGCGTGGCTTTATGGTGCGAGTGGTGTGTATGTCAGAATATTGGTCTAAGTGGCTCTTTATCTAACCGAAGGGACGATCCTTGAAGCACGATAGTACGACCCTTGATTACGCCGGTGCGACACCGGGGTATAAGAGCGTGACCGTTGACCTTAACGCTCGTGGGATAAGGTTCGAAGGTGAGGTTATCAAACCCGAGGTTCATACCGTGGTATCCAGTGGTCCTGTTGACCTGATCAAAGACCGTACATACCATCAGGCGGTGGTATAAGCCTTTCTATCCATTATAACTCCATGTTTACTTCTTCATTAATGACTTCACCGCATGATTCCAAAGCGAATCATGCTCGTATGAAACAGACTGAGGATATACGATCCGCACACGTTTAGTGGTCAGTTGGAAAAGGCATTCGTCAAGAAGATGAGGCCTTTGGCCTCTGGAGTGTGTCGGTTGACGTACCGTCAAGTCAATACAGCCAATAGCAATGTCGTCCCAGTTGCCGCCTTGGAAAAGTCATTACAGTAGTATTTCTATCATTCGTATTATTCATATTACATCGTATTGTTCAGACCCAAAACAGGATAATGTAGAGAACGTGGATTAGGCTTACACCAGCATGGAATGAGCGAGGTTAGGTTGGCGGCAAATTATTCTCTATTTACTCCTAGGGGCATTTTGGGACTGTCCTCGGGCCTCATCTGTCCCCTTCCTATGTCGGTGAGTTGTACCCATCGTATGCCGTCTACTTGCCTCCACCTGTCACTTAGACAGATACCCCTCATTGGTAGAACTAGGATACATTTATTTCTTTTTTTTCGATGTACATTTAGACGAATAATGATTCTAGAATAAAGAGAAGAGTCAAACTCTCCCCATTAGCGAAGGGAGAACATTTCTCCACCTCATCGTTTTCACCCACAGCCCTTGAATCAAAGATCGTGCCAAGGGTGACACCCTGAGTTACTACGTAGTGCCAAGGTGGACGCCCAGCGGGAATAGGAGACTAGGTGCTCACACGAGGGTAGAGAAGACCTGGACAAGGAAGGGCATTCGTGAGAGTGGTATGGCTTGTATGACCATGCGACCTTCTTCAGGGCGGACACATCGTCCTGAACGACTCTGCCGTACTGGAAGGGGAGGGACAAGGCCAGGAAACACATAGACAGCTACGTTCTACCATGGATATGGAAGGACTGGAGGAACCACGTCACTCGAAGTGACTAGGTAAGACTTGGACAGTTATGCTACCGTGATCGCCAGAGACTCTCATGCAACGCCGAGCCATTAGTGCAGGGTTCTTGAAGAGCTACACGCTCTGGAGAGAGGAACACCTGAACACCTACGATCTGCCGAAGATGAATAAGAAACTGGTTAAGTACGGTAAACTGTGAGTGAGAAGACTGCCCCATGCTATATCGACGGTGGGGAAGACATCGCACGAGGCGGCGCTGCTGTAGATGTGAGGAGGAAAGACGTTTATGTTTGTACCGAGGTGAAGATGACGCGAGAAACTACATCAGAGTGATTTCCGGAGCAACCTAAGCTGATCCCTAGAGTGGGAAAGAGCTGAACAACTGTGTCGTTCTCTACGCCGCTCCAAGGGTGAGGGAAGTGCTCGACAGCTACACAGCTCCAAGGTTGAAGTCCTGAACGACGACGCATTTCCAAGGGTGAGGATGTCCTGAACACCTGCGCAATTGCAAGGTTGAGGTAACTCCTGAACAGCTACGCAGTTGCAAGGATGAGGTAACTCCTGAACACCTACGTAGTCGCAAGGTTGAGGTAACTCCTGAACAGCTACGCAGTTACAAGGGTGAGGTAACTCCTGAACACCTACGCAGTTGCAAGGATGGGGTAACTCCTGAACATCTACGCAGTTGCAAGGGTGAGGCCACTCCGAAACACCTACGTAGTTGCAAGGGTGAGGTAACTCCTGAACACCTACGCAGTTGCAAGGATGGGGTAACTCCTGAACATCTACGCAGTTGCAAGGGTGAGGCCACTCCGAAACACCTACGCAGTTACAAGGGTGAGGTAACTCCTGAACACCTACGCAGTTGCAAGGATGGGGTAACTCCTGAACATCTACGCAGTTGCAAGGGTGAGGTCACTCCGAAACGCCTACGCAGTTACAAGGGTGAGGTAACTCCTGAACACCTACGTAGTCGCAAGGGTGAGGTAACCCCTGAACACCTACGTAGTTGCAAGGGTGAGGTAACTCCTGAACGCCTACGCAGTTGCAAGGATGAGGTAACTCCTGAACACCTACGTAGTTGCGAGGGTGAGGTAACTCCTGAACAGCTACGCAGTTGCAAGGGTGAGGTAACTCCTGAACACCTACGTAGTTGCAAGGGTGAGGTAACTCCTGAACGCCTACGCAGTTGCAAGGATGAGGTAACTCCTGAACACCTACGTAGTTGCGAGGGTGAGGTAACTCCTGAACAGCTACGCAGTTGCAAGGGTGAGGTAACTCCTGAACACCTACGCAGTTGCAAGGGTGAGGTAACTCCTGAACACCTACGCAGTTGCAAGGGTGAAGTAACTCCTGAACACCTACGTAGTCGCAAGGGTGAGGGATGTATACCAGGGTTAAGGAAGTCCTGAGAGGGAGCGACATGGACCTGTAAGGTAGCCTTCGTGTTGCTCTCCCGCCAGGCCAGCCGCGGACCTCTCCCTGATCCTGCCCTCTCCTTTCATGGCGTGACAGTCGACAAATTAGCGATACAGGGAGTGTATAATGGCCTGGACGAACACGGTGGGAGGTTGTGGTTCCCGACACCACTCGCTGTTGTAAATCACACCGGTCGTTAAAACCACATCGGTCAAGAGCGAACGCTCCAGTGCTTTGGTCACACGCGCCATGGTGGTCGTAGTTTCGGACACCACTCGGTGTTATCAATCGCATCGGACCCCCGGTCGTCCGCTGAACGACATACATCTAGTGAGTTATGTCTACAGTCTCTCACGCTGACGATCATGTGTTGAGAGGATCATGCATTGAAAATGAACGCCAGAGGAACAGGTTCTGAAAATCCTTCCCCGTGTGACTGGTCAGTGACGAGAGGAGCTATTACAGATCTGAGGGCAACACTTCAAGCTTGTGTAAGGGCTCCGTAGGTTTATAGTATTGCCACTGGCTGGTCGTAATATGCTGGGTTTGTTTTAATGAGGGTCTAACCGCTCTTTTGCACAGTTTTTGTATGATGGTATGATTTGGTCCCTTTTCGTGTGTTGGTTCCTGATCGAGATCCTGGCTGAGGGAGGAGTCTGGGGAGGTAAGGAGGGACAGCTGAAGTTGATGAGTGGATTGGAGTCCTCACACGAACGCTGCCCTTGGGAGTGCGGCTAGTACGCTCAGCCAGGCCTCCTCCTACAGTACTCCCAGCCCGGCCTCCTCCTCCTGCAGTGCGTCGAGTCCGGCTCCTCCTCCAGTACTCCCAGCCCGGCCTCCTCCTCCTCCTGCAGTGCGCCAAGTCCGGCTCCTCCTACAGTACTCCCAGCCCGGCCTCCTCCTCCTCCTGCAGTGCGCCAAGTCCGGCTCCTCCTACAGTACTCCCAGCCCGGCCTCCTCCTCCTCCTGCAGTGCGCCAAGTCCGGCTCCTCCTCCAGTACGCCCAGCCCGGCCTCCTCCTCCTGCAGTGCGCCGAGTCCGGCTTCTCCTCCAGGACGCCCAGCCCGGCCTCCTCCTGCAGTATGCTGAGCCTGGCCTCCTCCTGCAGTATACTGAGCCTGGCCTCCTCCTGCAGTATGCTGAGCCTGGCCTCCTCCTGCAGAACGACCAGCCCATCATCTTCTGCAATACGCGCAGCCCACCTTCTCCTGCAATACGCCCAGCCCACCTCCTCCTGCAGTGCGCCCAGCCCTTGCTCTCATAGTACGACCAGCCAAGGCCCCTAGAGTTGGCTCAGCCCAGTCTCGTTCAGTTCATCCAGCTAGGGGTCCTAAAGTACGCCCTGCCTCTTACAACACAACCACCTGTACTTCGCACACACACACACACACACACACACACACACACACACGCACAGTCAGGCCGCGAGGCACGCTCCTCGTCTTTGACCGTTGAAACTGGAGTCTTAAGTACCGTCTACATTCTTGCTTGTCTTTCAGAGGGACGTATATCGTTTCTAATTTGCAGTTCTTACCAGACGCGTTTGAACGTCTGTATTTCGTCTGTGGCACCGGAGCGGCTGTCTCCTCCAACCAGTCGTCTTTCAGGTAATTCCTCCTCCGCTAGAAGCCATCCATTACTTTCCAGTCATCTTGTTAGAGGATGTTACAGCCACAAGCCCTCGGCGAGACCTTGGGGTACTGTAATTCAGCGCCTGTGCCCAGACTCCTCTCTCAATAGACAGTTAAAGGTGCGACGTCCGCCCCCATATCTCCCCCCCAACTCTCTCTGCACGTCTCCTCCATCCAGTGACGCCTCGAATAGTATTTCAAGAGGTTTGTAAGTTGTATCATCACACATCGTCAGCACGTAGGATGATGGATCGTCAGGACAACGATCCGTGTTCTGGCTCAAGACCTTTTAAGTATTTAGGAAAACTGGGGACGGTAACCACTAATTTACGAAGCCCATGACAGAGAAATGAATGCTCGAGTTCTGGTCGTATTTCCCAGGACATGAAGAGCTTGTTAAATGCTTCCTTAGCCTTGAACCTGAATGTGTGTGTGTGTGCGTGTGTGTGTCTGTGGTGTGACGAAGAGGGTAAGTAAAGCCATGATATACTGCACGGGATGTGTTCCCTCTGTGTGTGTGTGTCGCGTCTTCTGCCTGTGAAGGAGGACGGCAGTGGGGGTGAGGGGGAAACCAAGTCTCTGCAGACGCAGGGATGATCTGCAGCAGCAGCAGGGGGACCTGAAGTGATTTATGATCCCTGCGACGCGACTGGCATATTTGATGTTCACCTCTGTCTACAGCTTTTCCTATGCATGAGACCACCTCGAGAGGCTCGGACGACGGAGGAGATGGTCGCAGGAGCCCAGTTTAGTGGTGTTTGTGATACATACTTATGAACCTGGTGGGAGTAAGGTGAGGGGCGGTGTTCTTTCTGATGTTGATGAAGGCCCTCAACTCAGGGAGCTTGGGAGTGGTGGGTGACTAGTCGAATTATCTTGTTTTAGAGGCAATGTCGCGTCTCGCTTCAAAACTGGTTATCGTGAAGACAAGAAGGATGTTTTTTTAAGAGCGTATCATTATTTGCAAGGAGTGGACGACGTAGATGGGCCGTGGGCGAAAATTCTGCGTTCGCAAAGGTAGTGTTTCTCGTCTTGAAGACCAGGAATCGTCTTGTATGGTGTCAGATGATGAGGTGTCTTGCTTCCCTCTGTTGAGGAACAAGGGTGAGGACATGTTTCCCGGAGCAAAACATGAAATGACTCCAGATTTGCCCAGCCGAAGAAGGCAAGAGTGTGGACCACTCGCCTCTGGAAAGAACTATGTCTCCCTGTCGTGGTGTGTGTGTGTGTGTGTGTGTGTGTGTGTGTGTGTGTAATTACCTGTGTGCACTGTGCAGGATGGTAGTTTAACCCGCGTATGCCTCCATCTATTCAGCCTGTTCTACTTTCATCACCTTTTTAGATACCTGGGAGCTGCTCTCACTTGTTCTGTCTTCATTCACGTCATTTCCTTCATCCACCAGTCTTGCTCACATCCTTCGTTTCCTTCCAATAAGACAGTCTTCCGTAACAGTGCGTTATCACGTCTTCTTTAACGAGTTTCTTGTTTAATTACATGTTACGTCCTCTGGTTGTTCTGTCCCTACATTTCTGTTAAGATCTGTTCACTGTCTACGTTATCAGTCTGTTTTACGAAAGGGTGTGAACGTGTCACACCCCCCCTACTCTTCTTCCATCAATGAGAGGCCAATTCAAAGCCCCCTATAGCCTAACCTAGTCATTCTGCTCTCGCAATTCTCGTACCATTTTTGTTGTTCTCAGACGCACCTCTCCTCATTTAGCTCTGTGTGCTTCTTTAGGCGCGGTGACCAAACTTTGAGAAACGTATTCTAGTTTTGGGCTTCATGTAAGATATGACCAGCTTGCTGAATATTTCCTTGTTCATAAATACGAAACGCCATTCTGATCTTTGTCAGCAGACACTTGGTTTCCTAAAGCATCTCCTCTGGCAACACCAGGTTAAGGGCGTTGTTTTTGGCTCCCAAGTCTCTCTCTCTCTCTCTCTCTCTCTCTCTCTCTCTCTCTCTCTCTCTCTCTCTCTCTCTCTCTCTCTCTCTCTCTCTCTCTCTCTCTCTCTCACATTTCTGAAGCACATTTCCTGCTGGATGATATTCATATCACGGCTTTCTTTCACTATGTTCCCCCCCCCACCATTCCCGCGCATCTATTCGGGTTGAACATAATCAGCCATACATCAGACCGACTCTGGAGTCTGTCGGGGGGTCTTCTTGTATGCCAATACCGTCCACCTGTGTTTCATACCCCTCATGACCTATGCATCATCTGCAAACGTATTCAGGTAGGAGTCCAACGAACGTTCAGGCAAGCTCGTTCGTAGAAACCAAGGAGGGCCCAAGACATATCCCTATGGCACTCCTCCGATGATCTCATTATCGTTTTGGGAAGGCTCCTCTGACATCCGTCCTTCGTTTCCTTCCACCAAGACGGTCTGCTGGCCATCGAAGAGGTTTTCCCCGTACTCCTGTCCGTGGTCCAGATCCTTAATCAGCCTCCCGGGCGGTGCAAATGTCGAATGATCTCCGGCAGTCCACATACCAAAAAAAAAAGAACCCATCCAGCTTTCCCTTTGGTCTGCTTCCTAGCTCGCTCTTGCAGAAGTCTTGCCCTAGAACCACGTTGTCTCTTGCTTGGGTAATTTTTCCTTTGCAGATATTCGTCCATTTACTTTCTCATTGTCTTTTCCAGGACATGAGAGACGACACACGGTGTCTCTTACGTGTGTAATTTCTCCTCTGCAGAGAGTCGTCCATTTCCTTTCCATTTCCTTTCTGATTATCTTTTCCAGTACATGACAGAAGACACTCGCGAGGGAGGCTGGTCTGTAGTTCAGCACTTCTTTTCTCTTCTTTTCCGCTGCTTTCGCACTTTGTTCTCTTTCAAGCGATATCTTAATTTATTTTCAAGAGTTCTATATAGCGCTGTATAGTGAATCTGTACAATATCACCAGCACATAGGTTGAAATTTTATTATGGACCATGAGCCTTGTATGGTCAAAAGACACACTTTAGTATTCTGTTGACGCCTTTGTTCGGTATCTCAAGTGTTTTCTAATGCCCTCTTCCCATTCCATGTCTCCGAGTGCTGGAGCTGTAGCGTCTCCCTCTGCGAAAGCATTTTTGAACTTATCACTCAAGGTTTCCACGTAGCCTTGCATCACCCTCGACAACTCTTAACCTCTGACTCCCTCAGATTAACTAGCTGCTCATTAACAGCCAATTAATCAGCTGCTCATTAACAGACAATTAATCAGTTGCTCATTAACTGACAATTTACTTTCGATGATCTTATGAAAAAACTTTTTTTTTTTGGATTTTTTTCCCCCCCTGACGTCTACAATATTCTTTTTTCTAAGTTCCTTGTGCTCATTCGTTCATATCTAGCAGTGCTCGTTGCTTGCTCAGTTAATGCCATACGAATGCTGGCTGGCTAGGGCGTCCGCCCATGTCCTCGCCATAGCGCATCTTAGAAGCCTCTTTACTTTTTGACATCGTATATTGAACCCTTCCTTCCTGTCTCTTAACCTTCCCCTTTATGATTAAGGGTAGAGGTAGCCATGACCTTACACCTTCGCCGTACAGATATTTCACAGATCTTTGTACTATAATACATGGGTTCCTGGCGACTGAACATTTCACACCTTATTTGACCATAGAGATAATGTTGAGTTCTGTGTGGTTTCTACGATTTTATCCTCCCTTTAAATGTTGTCTCATCTTCGCTCCTTTTAGATATGTCCTCATTTACCACGTAATCATCATTAACCATTACATGATGACTATGCAAATGGTGTATCGCAATATAGATGATATTTTCAATGTCCATAGTAGTATGTGTGAAAATAAGGTCTAATGATACTGGAATATTATCTTATAAGTAGGTGTGTGTGTGTGTGTGTGTGTGTGTGTGTGTGTGTGTGTGTGTGTATGCCCATTTGCGCAGGATAAAGACGGAAATTTGTACTTTCATGTCACTGCGTCTCAAATTTTCTTTACTTTCGTACAGTTTCTTTTCAAACTCCATAGTTTTTGTTTTAACTTACTGGTTTTTAAACTGAATACAGTATTTATTTTAACTTCATACTGTTTTTTAAACTTCATACAATTTTTCAAACCAGTTTTTTTTTAACCACACAATTTTTCAAACCAGTTTTTTTTTAACTTCATACGTTTTTCCTAACTTCATACTCTTCTACTTCATAGTTTTTTTTAACATCATAAGATAAAAGATTTACTCCATAGTTGTTTCTTTAACTTTATAGTTTTTTCTTTAACTTCATAGTTTTTTCTTTAACTTCATGGTTTTTTCTTAACTTCAAAGTTTTTTTTAACTTCATAGTTTTTTAACATCATAGTTTTTTTACTTCATAGTTTTTTTACTTCATAGTTTTTTAACTTCATAGTTTTTTAACTTCATAGTTTTTTCACT
Organism: Panulirus ornatus; assembly: GCF_036320965.1. Lineage (NCBI taxonomy): Eukaryota > Metazoa > Arthropoda > Malacostraca > Decapoda > Palinuridae > Panulirus > Panulirus ornatus. The sequence goes on from NC_092278.1 coordinate 33,799,057, forward strand.
AAAACTTCTTTGTAATGTTGACAGCACTTTACAGTTCGGCTCTCTCCACGCTGTCATGGGAGGATAAGTAAGTGGGTGTATCATGGAGTAATTCAACTGGGTAATGGCCATGGCAACAGGTTTGTGAAATTGCTTCGGCTCGGTTACCCATCCTTGACAACCGGTTCCGTGGGCTGAACAGCCCACTAGTTAGGGCGTTTAAATACCATTAAGGTCTTGGGGTATGTGTGTGTGTGTGTGTGTGTGTGTGTGTGTGTGTGTGTTGGAGGGTGGATGGAGTGCGTTTGAGTGTGGGTGGTGCGTCTTAGATGATGTTGATAGGTTGGTGTGGGAGTGGGTGCATGTGTGTGTGTGTGTGTGTGTGTGTGTGTGTGTGTGTGTGTGTGTGTGTGTGTGTGTGTGTGTGTGTGTGATTACCTATTTACACAATACTGGGATGGTTTTCATACACTCGTATGACCTCCAAAAAAACTCTTCAACTTTATGAACAATTATAAGTATTTAGATATGATTCTAAACTTCCTAAACTTTCGTCAGCATTCCCAGTTTAATCTTTCTAACTTCATTCTTCCACTGATCTGGGCCTCTGAATACGTATTTTTCCCAAGAAGGCAACATGCTCCTAGTGTCTCTCTATGGACTACTTGAGAGTGATCTACATTCGCCCCTTTGGTACAACGACTCATTATGCAGAGCATCGGTGTGGTCAAGAATCTCTAAGTTTGCTGTCTGGTCAACGCCTCCCTCGCCTCTTCTCCATAATGGGGTAAAGCTAATAGCTTTTTGTCAGCCTTCGACACTCAGTGTGTAAAATCAGCTGTCTTTGTCACCCTCCCTTCCTCCAGGCATTGTGTATTTTTCTTCCTTTGCGAGGTGATCAGACTTAAGAGGCACGTCTTAGTTTCGACCATAAAACAATATACGACGTAGTTTTTTTTGTATATTTTCCTTGCCCACCCCCCCCCCCCTCCAAAAAAAAATGTATATGCTAGCAGACAATTACCTATTTTTTTTTTTTCCCCCCTCCAGGAAAGCTGGCGGCAGGTGAGGTGTCATGTCCACCCAGACTTGAATTCTTTTCACACACACACAGAGTTTCCTGCAGTACGTTGATTGCTGGATTCCATCTGCATCAACGTCTTCTTTCACTGTGTTCCATTCTCAATGTTTTGCGTAGTGTGTGTGTGTGTGTGTGTGTGTGTGTGTGTGTGTGTGTGTGTGTGTGTGTGTGTGTGTGTTGTGTGTGTGTGGTGTGTATGTGTGTGTTGTGTGTGTGTGTGTGTGTGTGTGTGTGTGTGTGTGTGTGTGTATGTGTGTGTGTGTGTGTGTGTGGTGTATGTGTGTGTTGTGTGTGGGTGTGTATGTGTGTGTGTGTGTGTGTGTGTGTGTGTGTGTGTGTGTGTGTGTGTGTGTTTTAGTACACTTTTGAGATTGAACCCACTAATGACCGGCTTAGAATTGATGATGCTTCAAGATGGAAATTGATGACGTCGTTCTAAATAGACTTACAGTATCAATTATATTTGCCCTTGAGTCTACGCTGCCCCTCCCCCCTAAAAAATAAAAGTGGCATCTCTCACCAGCTGCGCAGCGCAGCGCCCAGGTATATATATGAAGAGGGTATATATATGTATATATGAAGAGGGAAATATAACGCATTAGGAGGAGAAGTGTCTTAAGATGCCAAAAAAAAAAAAAAAAAGAGGAGTCGCTTTGCTTCTTTAACGTCAAGTATGTCGGGAAAGAGAGAGAGAGAGAGAGAGAGAGAGAGAGAGAGAGAGAGAGAGAGAGTACAAGCATCGAGCAGGAGATAAGAGTCGAGGTGGATCAACATGAGGGAGGAGGGAGGTGGGATCGTCGTGTGAGGGGGGTCTCCTCCCGTCACCATCAGCCGACAAGACACGTATGTGGTCCGGTGAGCAGGAGCGGTGTGTGTGTGTGTGTGTGGTGTGTAACCCATCACTCGCTCTTCATTAGAAGGGTATTACTTAGAGCAATCCTTCGTAATTGCCTTGCTAGGACGCCATTTGGTAAACATGTTTACCAAATGGCGTCCTAGCTTCGCCTCTTCAATGTATATCAACTGACTGTTATATTTCTCTCTTGTGCCTCTCTCTCTTGTGATTATTACACGAAAGTGCACTTGGGAACTATTCGTGTTTCATTTTCCTCGTGGACTCATAGGAATATCTTGATCACGCGCAAAATTGTGATCCTTTCCAATATATATATATATATATATATATATATATATATATATATATATATATATATATATATATATGAGAAGAGAGAGAGAGAGAGAGAGAGAGAGAGAGAGAGAGAGAGAGAGAGAGAGAGAGAGTGTGTGTGTGTGTGTGTGTGTGTGTGTGTGTGTGTGTGTGTGTGTGTGTGTGTCCTAACCTAAGCCAGGTACCATTTTCTCGACGAGAATGAACAGCTGGGTGAACTGTGGACAGACCGCCTCGCCCAGGATTCGTACCCGGGCGGGCACTGAGCGTGAAATCACAGTCGGCAGGTTACAACCGCTACGGAACGGAAGCCCCAGGCTGGCCCCTCTCCTGCGAGTACTCCCCAGCATGATGAATCACCGGTGAAGGTCTCCTGCAGGAGGAGGAAGAGGAGGAGGAGCCTCTCCTCCGAGTACTCCCCAGCATGATGAATCGCTGGTGAAGGTCTCCTGCAGGAGGAGGAAGAGGAGGAGGAGCCTCTCCTCCGAGTACTCCCCAGCATGATGAATCACCGTTGAAGGTCTCCTGCAGGAGGAGGAGCCTCTCCTCCGAGTACTCCCCAGCATGATGAATCGCTGGTGAAGGTCTCCTGCAGGAGGAGGAAGAGGAGGAGGAGCCTCTCCTCCGAGTACTCCCCAGCATGATTAATCGCTGGTGAAGGTCTCCTGCAGGAGGAGGAAGAGGAGGAGGAGCCTCTCCTCCGAGTACTCCCCAGCATGATGAATCGCTGGTGAAGGTCTCCTGCAGGAGGAGGAAGAGGAGGAGGAGCCTCTCCTCCGAGTACTCCCCAGCATGATGAATCACCGGTGAAGGTCTCCTGCAGGAGGAGGAAGAGGAGGAGGAGCCTCTCCTCCGAGTACTCCCCAGCATGATGAATCACCGGTGAAGGTCTCCTGCAGGAGGAGGAAGAGGAGGAGGAGCCTCTCCTCCGAGTACTCCCCAGCATGATGAATCACCGGTGAAGGTCTCCTGCTGGAGGAGGAGGAGGAAGCCGAGGAGGAGGAGGATGGGAGAAATTCCTCTATGGCTTACGTGGGCCGTGTTCTCATACCCGCCCGCTGGCCCGGACCTGTCAGTCACTCGTTCTCCCGCGTATTTGATCTTCACGTTTGAACGCTCGCTTTAAGGTCATTTCTATTCCGCATTTAATCTCCATCTTACGTGAACGTGATTAAGACGATCAATTGTTTACCAAATGTCGTCCTAGCTACGTCTCTTCGTTGTATATCAACTGACTTATATTTCTTTCTTGTATCTCCCCTGAGGATGTGATTATTACACGAAAGTGCACTTGAGAACTTATCGTGTTTTATTTTCCCCGTGGACTTATAGGAATATATATATATATATATTTTTATTATTTATTTTGCTTTGTCGCTGTCTCCCGCGTTTGCGAGGTAGCGCAAGGAAACAGACGAAAGAAATGGCCCAACCCACCCACATACACATGTATATACATACACGTCCACACACGCAAATATACATACCTATACATCTCAATGTACACATATATATACACACACAGACACATACATATATACCCATGCACACAATTCACACTGTCTGCCTTTATTCATTCCCATCGCCACCTCGCCACACATGGAATACCATCCCCCTCCCCCCTCATGTGTGCGAGGTAGCGCAAGGAAAAGACAACAAAGGCCCCATTCGTTCACACTCAGTCTCTAGCTGTCATGCAATAATGCCTGAAACCACAGCTCCCTTTCCACATCCAGGTCCCACAGAACTTTCCATGGTTTACCCCAGACGCTTCACATGCCCTGGTTCAATCCACTGACAGCACGTCAACCCCGGTATACCACATCGTTCCAATTCACTCTATTTCTTGCACGCCTTTCACCCTCCTGCATGTTCATACCCCGATCACTCAAAATCTTTTTCACTCCATCTTTCCACCTCCAGTTTGGTCTCCCACTTCTCTTCGTTCCCTCCACCTCTGACACATATATCCTCTTGGTCAATCTTTCCTCAATCATTCTGTCCATGCGACCAAACCATTTCAAAGCACCCTCTTCTGCTCTCTCAACCACACTCTTTTTATTACCACACATCTCTCTTACCCTATTATTACTTACTCGATCAAACCACCTCACACCACATATTTTCCTCAAACATCTCATTTCCAGCACATCCATCCTCCTGCGCACAACTCTATCCATAGCCCACGCCTAGCAACCATACAACATTGTTGGAACCACTATTCCTTCAAACATACCCATTTTTGCTTTCCGAGATAATGTTCTCGACTTCCACACATTCTTCAACGCTCCTAGAATTTTCGCCCCCTCCCGCACCCTATGATTCACTTCCGCTTCCATGGTTCCATCCGCTGCCAAATCCACTCCCAGATATCTAAAACACTTCACTTCCTCCAGTTTTTCTCCATTCAAACTTACCTCCCAATTGACTTGACCCTCAACCCTACTGTACCTAATAACCTTGCTCTTATTCACATTTACTCTCAGCTTTCTTCTTTCACACACTTTACCAAAACTCAGTCACCAGCTTCTGCAGTTTCTCACATGAATCAGCCACCAGCGCTGTATCATCAGCGAACAACTGACTCACTTCCCAAGCTCTCTCATCCACAACAGACTGCATACTTGCCCCTCTTTCCAAAACTCTTGCATTCACTTTCCTAACAACCCCATCCATAAACAAATTAAACAACCATGGAGACATCACACACCCGTGCCGCAAACCTACATTCACTGAGAACCAATCACTTTCCTCTCTTCCTACACGTACACATGCCTTACATCCTCGATAAAAACTTTTCACTGCTTCTAACAACTTGCCTCCCACACCATATATTCCTAATATATATATAGGGGAGAAAGAATACTTCCCACGTATTCCCTGCGTGTCGTGGAAGGCGACTGAATGGGGAGGGAGCTGGGGGCTGGAACTCCTCCCCTCCCGTTTTTTATTTTCCAAAAGAAGGAACAGAGAAGGGGGCCAAATGAGAATATTCCTTCAAAGGCTCAGTCCTCTATTCCTGACGCTACCTTGCTAACGCGGGAAATGCCGAATACGTATGAAAAAAGAATTATATATATATATATATATATATATATATATATATATATATATATATATATATATGAAAAAGAATATCTATATCTATATCTATATATATATATATATATATATATATATATATATATATATATATATATATATATATATATATATATATCCCTGGGGATAGGGGAGAAAGAATACTTCCCACGTATTCCCTGCGTGTCGTAGAAGGCGACTAAAAGGGGAGGGAGCGGGGGGCTGGAAATCCTCCCCTCTCAATTTTTTTTAATTTTCCAAAAGAAGGAACAGAGAAGGGGGCCAGGTGAGGATATTCCCTCAGTGGCCCAGTTCCCTGTTCTTAACGCTACCTCGCTAACGCGGGAAATGGCGAATAGTTTGAAAAAAAAAAAAAAAAAATATATATATATATATATATATATATATATATATATATATATAAACGCCCATACACTCACATATACATACATATACATACAGAGACATATACATATATACACATTCAGCCATCCTTGCCTTCGTCCAATTATGTCGCTACGCCACCACACAGGAAATACCAACTTAGTCTCAACCTGTCTCAAAGAAACAAACCATGTAGTAAAGAGAAAAAAAAAAGTAAAGTGTAGAAATTAAAACATGGCTCTGCAGGTGTATGAAGATCCGACTGTGAGAGGTGGAGAGGTTAGAGGAAGAGAGAAGGAGAGAGAACTCCACAGTTTAGCAATCTGAGGAGTGTTTATAACGGTACATCCTCGAGCAATGGACTCGTTCATCGGTCGTAGGAGATTCGTTTTTTTTTTTTTTTTCTATCACAGACGAAGATTAACTTCGATACGCCAGATAATGAGACACTGGAGGGAACAGCTCATTTAGCTCACAGCAAGACGTCAAAAGTTGAATGTCTTACGTTAGATTCACCAAATCATCTGTTTAATTTGGATGATATTGTGTCCATCAGAAGTTGTCTTTACGTTATATATATATATATATATATATATATATATATATATATATATATATATATATATATATATATATATATATATATATATATATTGGAAAGGATCACAATTTTGCGCGTGATCAAGATATTCCTATGAGTCCACGGGGAAAATGAAACGCGAAAAGTTCCCAAGTGCACTTTCGTGTAATAATCACATCATCAGGGTAAACATGTTTACCAAATGGCGTCCTAGCTTCGTCTCTTCGATGTATATCAACTGACTGTTATATTTCTCTCGTTCCCGCGTTAGCAAGGTAGCGTTAAGAACAGAGGACTAATCCTTAGAGGGAATATCTTTACTTGGCCCCCTTCTCTATTCCTTCTTTTGGAAAAATTAAAACGGAAGGGGAGGGTTTCCAGCCCCCCCGCTCCTCCCATTTTAGTCGCCCTCTACGACACGCAGGAAATACGTGTCAAGTATTCTTTCTCCCGTATCCCTAAGGATGAAATATATATATATATATATATATATATATATATATATATATATATATATATATATATATATATATATATATATATATATATATATATATATATATATATATATATATATATATATATATATATATATATATATATATATATATATACACGCACACATAGGTGTTACCGGACTCCTCATGTGTATAGTTATGCAGCGAGCGAGAGGTCACCTTCGGCAAGCCTGCATAATCGCTCATAGACGGAAAGGAGTACAAGCCATGTCAAGGATCTTCTTGCTCCAAAAGGATCCCATCATTTCCCTTCTCATGAATACATCGCAGCCTCGGAGCTGCAGGCGCTTCATGAGATTGGTTGTAGAGTTATATCATAATGATAATGACAGTGTTCGCTCCCTTAACTTAATTAGATCTCAAGATTGAGGAAGATAGCTCCAGTATGATTAAACTGATCCTGAAAACGGGGATTATATATATATATATATATATATATATATATATATATATATATATATATATATATATATATATATATATATTCTTTTCTTTCAAACAATTCGGCATTTCCCGTGTTAGCGAGGTAGCGTTAAGAACAGAGGACTGGGCCTTTGAGGGAATATGCTCACCTGGCCCCCTTCTCTGTTCCTTCTTTTGAAAAACTAAAAAAAAAAAAAATATATATATATATATATATATATATATATATATATATATATATATATATATATATATATATATATATATATATATATGGATTGAACCAGGGCATGTGAAGCGTCTAGGGTAAACCATGGAAAGGTCTTTGGGGCCTGGCTGTGGAAAGGGAGCTGTGGTTTCAGTGCATTACACAGCACGTCGACCCCGGTATACCACATCGATCCAGTTCACTTTATTCCTTGCACGCTTTTCACCCTCCTGTATGCTCAGGTCCGATCGCTCAAAATCTTTTTCACTCCATCCTTCCACCTCCTATTTGGTCTTCCGCTTCTCCTTCTTCCCTTAACCTCTGACATATATATCATCTTTGTCAATCTTTCCTGTATATTCCTATGAGTCCACGGGGAAATGAAACACAGTAAGTTCCCAAGTGCACTTTCGTGTAATAATCACATCATCAGGGGAGATACAAGTAGGAAATATTGCAGTCAGTTGATGTACAACGAAGAGACGTAGCTAGGACGCCATTTATAAACATATGCATATAAATATATATCAATGATTTATACTTTCAACACCTCGGTGGAAAAAAAAAAAAAGTTGTTTTCCTTCACGTAACTGATGATGAGCGCGTCAGCCACTCTGACTCTAATGATGAAAGATTTGTACGAGAATATATCTAACCAAACCAGTTTCATCTTTTGTTCGGTCGCCGTGCTGACAGCATTGTCGTTAAAGCGTGTGTATATATATATATATATATATATATATATATATATATATATATATATATATATATATAACATACAAACCTCCATCAGCCAGGATCGAACCCAGGACCCTTGTGCCACAGGCGGGAATGCTACCGCTAGGCTATGGGCCAAGCCCATAGTTCTATGAAGGTGCCCGTTTATATGCACTTTATTCGTATATATATATATATATATATATATATATATATATATATATATATATATATATATATATATATATTGGTGACATGTGTGGATTCTCATATGATTCTGTGGCAGAGTCATCCATACCATCTTAGAAGAAACAGGTGCTGTGATGGCGCGCGCAGTTGCACTTCTGAACCGTTGGCTAACCAGTCTGTAAATAAGTTCTGGCGCCATGGCATGAGCTGCAGTAACTCCGGGCACACCGAATCATACGGCCTAACCGAGAGAAGCCTCGTAAGAGGGGATTGGCCAACAGTAAAAGAGCCAAAAGTCCTCAGGCTAGATAGGTCCCCAAAGTGACTTGGTGTCTGCATTCACACCAGGGAAGAATAGAAGACCAAGCGAGGCTTCGCTATCTTGAGAATTCATCGAGCGAGGAACAGAAAACGACAGGGAAAGAGGGACCCTTTAGAATTTCAGAAATATTCTTTCCCCAGTCGGATCGTAAACTGTCCGTAGAACCATATAGTTACCCCTACGATTCGTAGTTCGCTTGGTAACCTGATCACTGAAACCAGCACAAACACAGATTCTTACAAGAATGTTCCGCCTGTATCATTGTGTAACACCCAAAGCTGTAGCTGTAGTCTGTAATTCTCACAGTGTGCTGTGTCTATCATTTTTTTTTCTTTATTGACTGTGTGACGTGTATTAGGATCGGTAAGTCGACTGTGTGAAGTGTTTTAGGACTGGTAAGTAGAAATCATTCGAAGTCACCCACCACCGTGTGTTGAAAATGTGCTTCCAAAGTTGCGCCTGTGCTTACTCGTCTATGCTGAATCTGCGTAAAAAACCGACTCCTCCGTCTTCTTGGAATCATACATTGGTCCGTACTATATCAGAGAAGGGCGAGACTTTTTGAGGTTCGGTTTAGTGGAATCTTTCCAAACTTTCATCAGGAGACTTGAGCATCTGCGGACAGCAGGTAGACTGCTGGTTGTTTTCGGTGTCTGAGGGACAATGCGGTAAGACGTATTCCTTGATGGCAACCAGATGGTTATTTGATGAGGTGAAGTCTGGGTCGGCGATGCTGTCCCCGGCGCCCTGGTTAGGGGCCCTGCTGAATGCACCCCTGCCACTGCAGCAGAGCTGGGAAAGCTTCTGATGGATTGAGTGTTTCCACGAGCCACGCCACCGAGGCTGAGGAACCTGAAAAGGGTGTTACAACTAACGCCTTCTGCCTCGTTCCGAGAACTACCACCTCTGTTTCCACTTGGTTGGAACGGTTACATGACTCGACGGGTGTATATATCATGGCTCATTTCGAGAAGAGGATGGAGGGTGTGAGTTATCACGAGCGTCCTGTTCCTCCCGTGATGAAGAAGGAGCCCTCGATGGTATATGGCAGGTGAGGGAACGAGACGTAAGTCTGCTGAGGGTTATGTACATAACGCAGCAAAAACATATCCCCTTAATGCATCTGGAACTCATCCCCATGCCACCTATACACACCCCTTTCAAACCTTCTCTTCCATCTTCAAACTATCCCTTTTGTCTGTCCCCCCTCCTTTGCCCATTCCTCAAATCACCTTTTCTTGCAAGAGAGAGAGAGAGAGAGAGAGAGAGAGAGAGAGAGAGAGAGAGAGAGAGAGAGAGAGAGAGAGAGAGAGAGAGAGAGATCCCGGGTAAGTTCTCGCTGACCCGATGTTCACTCTCGGGCCGCGGTTGGCGTCTTGGAGCCAGGAGGGGGAAAGGTGCCCCCTGGAGATCGTCGTACTCTGCGGACTCGTGGGAGATAAACACACACACACACACACACACACACACACACACACACACACACACACACACACACACACACACACTGGAGGAATTACTCCCGTTGATAATACTTCAGACGAGTTTATCATCCGTAGCCCGTGGCACCCAAGGCTGTACAGTCCACCGTCCTTCAGATTACATTAAGTTTTTGAGCACATCCGGGCCGAGCGTGGGAGAGTGTATAGGTATGTGTGGTGTGTGGTGTGTGTGTGTGTGTGTGTGTGTGTGTGGGTGGGTACGTGAGATGGAACCTCCTCTTTTTACGTACGTTTGGTGGACGGTTGTGGTATGTGGTATGTCCTCAAGACATTCTGTTCCGTTCCTCCACCTCCTCCCCCTTGCTGCTGTTCCTCTTGCCTCCCTGCCCCACATTCCCCTCCTCCCTCCCTCGCCTGTTGTTCTTCGTGCCTCCCTCCTCCTCCATCCTCCCCTTCCTCATGTCTGCCCCCCACCCTCCCACGTTTTCCAAGTGTCCCCCCCTCAATGTTATTGCAGACACTTCCCTGGACTCGCTGTTCCTCTCGTCTTCACGTGCCTTTACCGTAAACACGACTGTGTTTACACTCTCATCATGCTCTGTAATGCTGGCTGTATACTCTCATCATACACTGTAATGATGGTTGTATACTCTCATCATACACTGTAATGCTGGCTGTATACTCTCATCATACACTGTAATGATGGCTTGTATACTCTCATCATACACTGTAATGATGGTTGTATACTCTCATCATGCACTGTAATGATGGTTGTATACTCTCATCATACACTGTAATGATGGCTGTATACTCTCATCATGCACTGTAATGATGGCTGTATACTCTCATCATACACTGTAATGATGGCAAAATTCTGTCATCATGCACTATAACCATGGCTAAATACTATCATCATACACCATTATCCTCACAAGCTGCCAGTGCTCGCCTTACAGACTGTGTAATTATTATATATATAAATTATTATATATATATTAAGGAAATGTGAGAGCGAGACATTCTCCTTGGCCACACCCTTCAGGCAATGCCACGACCGAGTCTTTTTTGCACCACAGTATTTAAGTCCGTCATGAGCGATCACCTTAATTGGCGCAGTCGATTGTGGGCTTTCATAATGTAGTACTTAATGGGGATGTGTGAGGAGCGTGCAGCGAGGTTGTCAATAAAGCGTAGCCCAAAGAGAGAAGTGTTGGTAAACCTCTGCGTTGGTCACGGGAGAATGTTGGGCCTTGTGGTGGCCCAGAGAGAATGTTGGGCCTTGTGGTGGCCCAGAGAGAATGTTGGGCCTTGTGGTGGCCCAGAGAGAATGTTGGGCCTTGTGGTGGCCCAGAGAGAATGTTGGGCCTTGTAGTGGCCCAGGGGGAGAGTGTTGGTCCATGTGTTGGACCAGAGACAGGGTTGGTCCTCGACCTCACTCAGCAATTTGAGAAGGTTTTGGCACAAATCTTTGCTCGCTGAACTTGCGCTCCTCCCTCTCCCCCTCTCTCCCTCCTCACTCCTCTCTCCAACGTATAGTGTCCATTACAGTCGTTCGAACGCCATAGTCGCTGGTGAAGCAATTGCCTTCTCCCTCCCGCTTATCCAATTAGTATCAGCATCGCTCGGGATCTACGCTATCTGTGCTACGATCTTCATTCACTCCATGAACGAAGTGTCCAGCCCCCGTCACTCCCACGCTGAAGATATCCCCCCCCAGCTCCCCCACTGCATTCCTCAAGTCGCCGTCCTTCACTTTCAGCCTTCGTTCTCTTCCTTCCTCTCCGCAGTCCACTGCCTTCTCTTCGTTCCATCCATGAACTGTACTGTACCACTATCCCTAAGGGACAAACCCGATTAGATCAAACGGTCGCAAGATTAAACGTTTGCAACATTAAACGTTGGCAAGATTAAACGGTTGCTGGGTTAAACGTTTGCTGAAGATAAAAGGCGCAGTTTTGCCATATCTGATTCTCCGTGTCTGCTACCATCACATTTCGAAGGCACTGCAGTAGGAGTCATTTCATGGCCGCAGTAACGTAAACAATTTGATGATCATGTCCTCCATTACCTCGAGGAAATGCCAGGTATTGAATGGTGTTAAAGTCTTCTCGCAAATGCTATGGGTCGTTGTGTGGGATGCGATCGTTTTGGGTTTGTTTTTCCTTTTTTTTCCCTTGTGTGATGCTACTTCTTAATTATAGAGAGGGGGTTTGGGAGGGAAGGGTGGGTGGAGGGTGTCTCATTGACCCCTCGCCAGCCTTCCTCCTGCACGGAGTGTATGAGGTAGTATGTCACACACCACCACCTCATTGACCCACGGTGGAATTATAGACCTTGCGCGCCTCATTATATCCCGTCTTTTATCACCTTTTTCCCTCCCTCGACCATCCCCATGACGCTCCTCCCTCTTTCTCCACCCCTCCTCTCTCTCTCTCTCTCTCTCTCTCTCTCTCTCTCTCTCTCTCTCTCTCTCTCTCTCTCTCTCTCTCTCTCTCTCTCTCTCTCTCTCTCTCTCTCTCTCTCTCTCTCTCTCTCTCTCTCTCTCTCTCTCTCTCTCTCTCTCATTTCATTTTCCCGCCCCCGCCCTCGTGACGGGTCTGACTGTGGGTTCGAGACTTCGACTCCCTAAAATCCTGGACTCCGTGGCACACAGCAAGCTAGCTTGCTTGCTGGCTGGCTAGCTAGATGGCTAGCTGGCTGGCTGGTTAGCTGGCTGGCTGGTTAGCTGGCTGGCTGGCTGGCTGGCTGGCTGGTTAGCTAGCTGGCAGGCTAGCTGGCTGGCTTACTGGCTGACAGGTTGGCTGGCTAGCTGGCTGGCTAGCTAGCTGGCTGGCTGGCTGGCTAGCTGGCTGGCTGGCTGGCTAGCTGGCTGGCTGGCTGGCTAGCTAGCTGGCTAGCTGGCTGGCTGGCTAGCTAGCTGGCTGGCTGGCTAGCTGGCTAGCTGGCTGCCTGGCTAGCTGGCTGCTGCTTCACCCATTAGTTTCTGTGTTGAGACACTGTCACACGAGGATTGACCGTTATCATGCTTCCTTCATTCGCCTGCACGTTGAAGTTATGCACTTCCATCTTTTCTTTGCTTCCCTACCCCCTTTCCTTTTAACCTTTCCCCCATTCAAAATTTGAGTCTGCAAACATCAGAGGAGGTTATAGTAAATACAATTGTAATTAATTGTAATCGTCTAATTATTGAGTTGTCATTTTTTTTCCAAGTGTAGCATATTTCTACTCGAGCCCAGCGATCATTGCTCGATCCAGTGGTTGAAGGTTCGCTGGAGATCACCATACGAGGCAAAATCTGCTACACCCACCACCACCCACCACCACCCGCCACCACCCGCCCACCGTCTTGTAAGATAACTTCCCCTGGGGACGGGAAATGCTTCCTCGCTTTCCATGTCCATTCACTGTCTGGGTCATGATAACTGGTAAGCAGGTTCTTGTGGCATGTCTGTGGGTACGTCATCCCACCCGCCACTTTGTTGGGTTCTCCTGGGACCCCAATCCTCTTCTTAGCTGGCTGGGGTTGTCTTCACCCCCCACCCGCCCAACGCTCGTCTCTTTCTCTACCAATCGTCAGCTGGGTTCTACACACGTCTGTGTCTCACCTCAGTTGGGGTCTCCACACGTCTGTGCCTCACCTCAGCTTGGGTCTCCACACGTCTGTGCCTCACCTCAGCTTGGGTCTCCACACGTCTTTGCCTCACCTCAGCTTGGGTCTCCACACGTCTGTGCCTCACCTCAGCTTGGGTCTCCACACGTCTGTGCCTCACCTCAGCTTGGGTCTCCACACGTCTGTGCCTCACCTCAGCTTGGGTCTCCACATGTCTGTGTCTCACCCCAGTTGGGGTCTCCACACGTCTGTGCCTCACCTCAGCTTGGGTCTCCACATGTCTGTGTCTCACCCCAGTTGGGGTCTCCACACGTCTGTGCCTCACCTCAGCTTGGGTCTCCACATGTCTGTTCCTCACCTCAGCTGGGGTCTCCAAATGTCTGTTCCTCACCTCAGCTGGAGTCTCCACACGTCTGTGTCTCACCCCAGTTGGGGTCTCCATACGTCTCTGCCTCACCTCAGCTGGGGGGAAGGGTGGGGTGTCCATACGTCTCTACCTCACCTCAGCTGGGGTCCACACACACACACACACACACACACACACACACACACACACACACACACACACACACACACACACACACACGATCCCACATTTTCCTTCGATTAGAAAAACAAATACAAAGAGAAAAACCAAACTTCTTTCTGTCAGCTGGCCGACCAAGCGCGTCCACCACAGCGCAGTGCATAATTAATTCTCAAGGTCTCTTATTTGCGCCTTAAGTGAAGCAAATTATCACAACCTGGGCGTTGTAGATGAGAACACCTGGACTCACAACTGTTTCGATATGTCTCTACCTTGCAAGTCTTATGAGTCCCTCTTTTTTTTACCCCCCCGTCCGGGGTCTGGTATACGCATGTAGACTGCTCCAGACAACAGTAGGTGTAAACTTGAGAGAATTCGATACCTTTTATATTCGATACCTTTTATCTTGCAACTGTGATCCCAAACGACGGTGTTGAGAGCTGATGCCCCCGAGGTCGTGGCTGTGTGGTGGACGAAGCTGGGTAATCTGGGGGGGGGTTAATTCCTTCCAACCATCATAAACCCCGCATGATTCTGAGTCTGGATAACCACTCGTTAGCGAGGCGAGTCCCGGGAGGATCTTGAGTCCCTGGAGTACGAAAGTCAGTACGTGCGAGTACATCGTCATGAGTGCGAGTCCCTGTTATGCAAGTGTGGCGGGGAGGACTTGAACGTATTCATGCCAATTAGTCTCCCAGGCCATCATTGGTTACGGTAAGTAGCCTTGAAAGAACACGAAGGCCGCCTTTGGTCTCTGTGCTCCAGCGTACGCCGAGGATAATCCCCTCGCTACAGGGCGCGAACACAGCGGAGGGTAGAAGATCATGTGTGTGTGTGTGTGTGTGTGAGAGAGAGAGAGTGTGTGAGTTGGACTCGGAGTATACCAGTGATGGCAACAGTAACATAGCTTGGAGGACGGGTGTGTGTGTGTGTGTGTGTGTGTGTGTGTTGTACATACCCTTCCTCACTGCCCGAAGTGTCAGGAGACGAAACATTTGTCATTTATCAAAGCAGGCGTGAAGGATATGCTTGTTAAGGTGGGTCTTCGATCTGGTTCTGGTCGAGGCGAGATATTGAGGGGGGGTAACCTGTTGCCGCCAGACTATGCGTTAATGATATTAATTATGTGTCATCGGCGAGAGCTCACTGGGAGTCGTTGATCGACGAAGGTGGGTGTTGAGGGCGTGACACAGGTCTGGTGTCTCCACCCCCACCTACTGTGCAACGTCGCTCCGTCAGTAGAGGTGGTACTCTGCCACTGTGTCTTTGCCAGTGCCCACCCCACCTACTGTACACCGTCGTACCGTCAGTAG
This sequence comes from Panulirus ornatus, assembly GCF_036320965.1. Classification (NCBI taxonomy): domain Eukaryota; kingdom Metazoa; phylum Arthropoda; class Malacostraca; order Decapoda; family Palinuridae; genus Panulirus; species Panulirus ornatus. The sequence goes on from NC_092278.1 coordinate 33,814,601, forward strand.
AGGCGGTACTTTGCCACTGTGTCTTTGCCAGTGCCCACCCCACCTCCTATACACCGTCGTACCGTCAGTGGAAGTGGTACTCTGCCACTGTGTCTTTGCCAGTGCCCACCCCACCTACTGTACACCGTCGTACCGTCAGTAGAGGCGGTACTCTGATACTGTGTCTTTGCCAGTGTCCACCCCACCTACTGTACACCGTCGTACCGTCAGTGGAAGTGATACTCTGCCTATGTATCTTCGCCACTGTCGCCTCGCTGTTGGCGTCCCGCCGCTACATCGCCGGCAGTGCACCTCATCTTCACCACTAATTGCCTCACCACTTGGCGTTCCACCACTGTTGGTGCACCACCACCACCCTTGGCAGCCCTTCGCCGCTAATTTACCACTGGAGCTCAGCCACTGGCGTGCCACCACTGACATGGCGGTGATAGGTTAATGCTAGTGTTCCGCCACTGACGCCCGTCTCCCGGAGCCACAACACTGGTACTTCAGGGAGAGCGTCGGGATTGCGACGTCTGCTAGAGACACACTTGCAAGTGGCCCAGTAGCCTTACATAGACAGATCCAGGTTCTAATACTTGCTCGCCTTTGTCTGCTTTTTATAAGGTAGCGTCAGGATGCAGGTCAAATTGGTGGCTCCTGCTCGTGTCTCTACTATTAGAAAGTAATGATGGGGGTGAAGCTATTCAGGGCTCCTACACCTTCAAGCAGGAAATACGCGTGTAGCATTCCTTTTCCCCAGGGAAAACCGGGGTTCTCCCTCGCCAGGCTTGTTCAGACCCACACTTACCCTACAGGTGCGTGTGTGTGTGTGTGTGTGTGTGTGTGTGTGTGTGTGTGTTTGATTAGTACTGACCTAAAACCACTGCTCATAATAAAGCGCTAGATATATATTTACATAACATTTCCCTTACAACGCCCAAGTCAGAGTATACTCAGACTTCGCTGAATATTTAACCAAACTTTATCAAAAGAGGAAGAAAAGATGAAGAGAATACAGAGAGGACCAACAAAACCAGTTTTGTCACTCAGAAATAAACCTGTTGTAAGAAGACTCGCCGCTCAAACACATACTCTGAAGAAATCTAAAGATGAAGTTCTCAAAATATGTGATCATGTCCAAGATATTATTCACGATATATATAGAGATTCAGTGACCAAATGCAAAGGTGCACAGTATGAGGGAAGGTGTAAACATAAGTACGAGTCTCTTCAGCAGTAGAATTATAGAAATAGAGGAATATATAGCGGTCAGGTAGTACTGTTAAAGCGAAGACTACCGACCTATAGCGAACAGACTAAAGATATACGTTAGTGATGCTGAACACGCGTAGCTTCACATGTTCGTGAATGACACCGCAACATGCGAGTGTTTCAACCCTATCTTTTGTAGAGTAGCAGCCAAAGGCCCTTCTTCTCTCCAGCGATTGTGATTAGATCAGAATATGTATTTTCCATCCATCAGATCTCTCTATCTTTATATGTAGCGATCGACATGCCACGAGCAGATGACCTATGTCCCAAATCAAGGCCATTTCGAGTGAAAGAGAAACAATCTAAGCAGGAATTAATCATGATTCCCTCGCAGGTGTTCGTAGACCCAACTCTTAAAGGAAGAAGGTTATGTGAAGTGTGAGAAGTGTGGAAGGAATCGTTTTCCGTAGCTTAGCTATTCGAGGGAAGGAAAGCAACCTCGCATTCAGTCCTCCCGTGTCCGTGTGCCGGAGGCATTGGCGTTGGAACGGGGATGGAGGCCTCTGTTGTCTTATCTTATCGTCATCTGTGAAGAGTAGAAATTTATGATACGTGTAAGGTTCTCCAGCATATTGCCTTGTCAGACACCATCACGTTCTTCTAGCCACCTAGGCTTACATCCAGAGCCAAAACAGCCATGGGTGCAGGCTTACAAGTAGCTCCAGAGTAGTCCATTAACGGGTGTTTCTGGCTCCCCCAAAGTCGTTCCGACAGGTGTATGTGGCGTCTTCAACTCCTCTTGTGTTTAGACTCTAGTAATCACACTCAGCCACTCTGGAGATGCCTCTAGGCCCTACAGCTACCTTGAAGATACATCAGTGAAGGGACTGTAGTCACCCTCCGTTCAAAGGGCGAGACAGACACTTGGCTAATATCTGTTATTAGAAAAAATCTACCTTACTGGCAATTGTCTTTTCTTGAGAATCCAGCCGCAGAGCGGATGTTGATAAATCGCAACGGAACGTTATTCCAAGTTTACGCTTCCCTATAGAATTTCCACGGCAGTTCTATCCCCCAGCACTGCATGGTACTCTGTTTTCTTTTCTCTCTTCTTTTTCCCGCAGGCAGTTGAGCCGGAGTGAGAGGTGGGTAGGGAAATGCCTTCTGATTTTCTTTCTATGTTCCTACCGCGATTCTCTTCTCTCTGTTTTTTTTTTTTTTTAGGCTTAGACGTCAGATAGCCTCGTTATGGACTATCAGATCTCTCGTTATCTGTCCCCGCCCACGTACTCCCACCACCACGTACATCTGTCCCCCAGGTGTTTGGTCGAAAGGGACGCTCCACCAGATGTGCCAAGTTTTACCACACCTCTCCCGCGTGTCGGGTCTGGCCGTAGGAAAGATAAAGATATCTTCCCTTATCGTCACGGGAAGATATATACACATATAGTCAGGAAGTAATGTAATTCATAAAGGGATAACTCATAAACAGGTTCACTTATCGTAACTCACAAAGTCTAATTCGCATAACGCATGAAGATTCACACATCGTAATTCATATATATATATATATATATATATATATATATATATATATATATATATATATATATATATGATACAGCTGATGATACAGCGCTGGTGGCTGATTCATGTAAGAAACTGCAGAAGCTGGTGACGAGTTTGGTAAAGTGTGTGGAAGAAGAAAGTTAAGAGTAAATGTGAATAAGAGCAAGGTTATTAGGTACAGTAGGGTTGAGGGTCAAGTCAACTGGGAGGTAAGTTTGAATGAAGAAAAACTGGAGGAAGTAAAGTGTTTTAGATATCTGGGAGTGGATCTGGCAGCGGATGGAACCATGGAAGCGGAAGTGAATCATAGGGTGGGGGAGGGAGCGAAAATTCTGGGAGCCTTGAAGAATGTTTGAAAGTCGAGAACATTATCTCGGAAAGCAAAAATGGGTATGTTTGAAGGAATAGTGGTTCGAACAATGTTGTATGGTTGCGAGGCGTGGGCTATGGATAGAGTTGTGCGCAGGAGGGTGGATGTGCTGGAAATGAGATGTTTGAGGACAATATGTGGTGTGAGGTGGTTTGATCGAGTAAGTAATGTAAGGGTAAGAGAGGTGTGTGGAAATAAAAAGAGTGTGGTTGAGAGAGCAGAAGAAGGTGTTTTGAAATGGTTTGGCCACATGGAGAGAATGAGTGAGGAAAGATTGACCAAGAGGATATATGTGTCAGAGGTGGAGGGAACGAGGAGAAGTGGGAGACCAAATTGGAGGTGGAAAGATGGAGTGAAAAAGATTTTGAGTGATCGGGGCCTGAGCATGCAGGAGGGTGAAAGGCGTGCAAGGAATAGAGTGAATTGGAACGATGTGGTATACTGGGGTCGACGTGCTGTCAATGGATTGAACCAGGGCATGTGAAGCGTCTGGGGTAAACCATGGAAAGTTGTGTGGGGCCTGGATGTGGAAAGGGAGCTGTGGTTTCGGTGCATTATTACATGACAGCTAGAGACTGAGTGTGAACGAATGGGGCCTTTGGTGTCTTTTCCTAGCGCTACCTCGCACATATGAGGGGGGAGGGGGTTGTTATTCCATGTGTGACGGGGTGGCGATGGGAACAAATAAAGGCAGACAGTATGAATGTGTATATATATGTGTACATAGAGATGTATAGGTATGTATATTTGCGTGTGTGGACGTGTATGTATATACATGTGTATGTGGGCGGGTTGGGCCATTCTTTCGTCTGTTTCCTTGCGCTACCTCGCTAACGCGGGAGACAGCGACAAAGCAAAATAAATAAATAAATAAAAATATATATATATATAAAAGAAAACCACCTCACTGTTATAATGGCTCATAAAAGATGAACTCATCGACCTCATGAAGATTTACTGTTAATGTAACTAACAAAAAAGAAAAAGAAAAAAAAGATTCGTTCACCGTAGCTGATTAATATTGATTCACTGTCTAATATCATTGGACAGAGGATTCGGCCACTGTAGATCACAGGGGGTCTGTTCTTTCTTCTGACTCATGTCATTGTGTTACGAACATGATTGTTATTGTGCCTCATTACTGCTGCGGTTGGACAACAGGCGAGTTGGTGGGCTCCATGCACAGGTCATGATAATTAGCTACGGAGTCCATCCCAATGGACGAGACAGTTCCGCCGTAATTAATGCAGAAGACCCACGCACCGACTCAGTCTGTACCCTCGCCACGAACATTGTGGTACGTCCCCTTGTGCAAGACGGTACGATCTCGGAGTAGGTTGTTACGATCCTTGAGCACGAGGGTACGATCTTTGGGTACGTTGGTTAGGATTATTTGCTACGGAGTCCATCCCAATGGACGAGAAAGTTCCTCCGCCGTAATTAATGCATAAGGCCCACGCACCACCTTCGTCTGTACCCTCGCCACAAACATGGTGGTACGTCCATTGTGCAGGAGGGTACGATCTTTGAGTAGATTGGTACGGCTCTTGGGCGCAAAGGTACGGCTCTTGAGTAGGTTAGGATAACTTATGGACACGACGGTACGATCTTCGAGCAGGGTGATTGGTGAAGAGGCCCTTGAACACGACGATACGATCTTTGAGTTACGTTGGTACGATCCTAGAGCACGACGGTGCTGCTTTGGAGTAGGTTACTGCGATCCTTGGAGGCAAGGATGCGATCCTTGATCAGGCTGGGTACGGCCTTTGAAACATACCGGTTCGACCCTTGAGCACGACGGTACAACACCCTTCATCACGACGGTACGGTAAGGGTACGGGTAAGAACAGTTTCATGTACTATACCGTAGCTTTTAGTATCTTAAAGTGCCTGAAGGCATTCTAACACTATACCATATATGAGGCTTGTACAAGAAAAAAAAAAAAGAATGGATCTTCAGGCACGAAAGATCAGGAGACTCCTTTATGGGATCGAAAGCTCTTCTGAATGGTAGGTGACAAAGGTATCAAATGAGCCTTCTCGAAATGGGCTGGGGGGTCACCGGCAGTATATCACAGGACTCCGTTCTGGGACCGTTGATCTTCATCTATGGAAATGACTCGCCAAAAGGATTGAATTCACACCTATATATGTTTGCAGATGATGCGTATATCATTGACTCATCCCAAAGTACTAAATGGAAAGTAATGAGAATTGGACGCATGGAAAGAACGAATGTCATTTAGGAAGATGTAAGCAGCAGAATTCTGTGGGGCATGAATGCCTTCACCTTTTCCATCCACAAGGCTGTGCTTAGCAAAGGATACTTTCCCTTGAGGTTTAAGGCAGCCTGGTTCACTGTGGAACCTGAACCAGTAATGTCGGAGACTAACTCAAAAAGAAATCAGAGACCCATCTCCCTCTTAGAAGCACCAGATAATAGTTTTTTAGTGATGATATATTTTCTTTATGTTAGCCGAGACGACACGGGCAGCTGAGGCCTTAATTAAGGCCATCCCATTAACGATATATTTATATATATACCCTAGCCTGAGCCAGGTACCGATTTTTATCGACCAACCCTTAGGGGTGGATAAACAGCTGGGTTGACAGAGAACCGACTGCCGTAACCAGAATTCGAACCTATGCGCTCGGCCCGTGAATGCGCCACGGTCAGGAACGCTAACCGTTACACCACGAGACTCCATTAACCTTAGGTCAAAAGAACATCAACAACAAAACAACAGCTTTGGACAAGGAATGGAAAAACGGTCCACATTTGTAAGCTACTACAGTTAGGCATGTCTAGAAATCACACAGCAACTGCAGTAGCCTCCTCGTCCAACTCACCGCCGAAACTCCCATCGGCTCTGCAACGTCTTCGTGTCTTCCTTTACCGAGCGGGGGTGTCCTAAGGCAGCGCTCTGTCACCAACGCCATTCACACCCCAAACACAGCAGACGTTTCTCCTCCGGTAGGGACCGTGAACGTGGATATTTTCACCGCAGACGACGCCACTGCACCAGTGGTCTCTTAACAACACGATCTCCGAACGTAACCACTTCATACAGTCAGAAGCGTCCCGACTCAACAGAGTCGAAAAGGATGGGAGAATTACAAGATGAATAAACTTATGACCGTGGACGACAGGGATGATACAACCCAGCGATATAACCATAGAGGGTAATAATACACCAGAGGAGCTGCTGGATCTCAGGCCACACAATGACAATACAAGGCATGATGCAAGAACCCATCAACAAAAAGAGGTGCAAAAGGCGAAGCGGTCTTGGCAGACTGTGAAGATTTTGTCACCTTCAGGAAAGGCGAGGATTCCACTTAGGGAGAAGTTATTATGATCCCATCCCATCCTGACCCCACCCTCCCAAGTACCTACATAGCTCGCCTCCGAATCATACACCTTTTTCTGAAACTGCAGAAGGTATCGAATTCAAGACTCTACGATTCGTCACGAGGAGAAATATCCCAACATGATCAAATGCATCAACGGCTTCCGAAAAAAAATCCACCTGCTGACATGCCTAAAGGAACCAAGCAGAAAAGACTATGGCACACACTAGAAGACGTGGGAGATTAAAGTCTATTGAAACATCTAAGACCCGGACATTGTCTCTGAAACAGACTCCACCTCTATGTTGATACACACAGTGATCATCGCTTACCTGAGCCTATTCCCTTACACACACACACACACACACACACACACACACACACACACACACACACACACACCAGAGTCTGTCGGGGACACACGAAGAAGGTAACAGAAATACGTAACCAGCGAATTATCTAAACACCATACACACTGTACACCCTGCCTTCTCTTCCTCAACTTCCCCTTCCCCTGTCTAACCCACTTCCTTCTCTCTCTCCCCTCCTCATCCATGGAGAAAGAAGCACCCCTTAAGGGTCACAGACTTTAACCCTTTACCATCAGTCCTCAGTGTTCCAGCTTGACCCGTCTGCCACCCTTACGTCGGCTTTCACAGACCGTTCTGCAGCTGGAGGTGGGCGGCTGGTGGGTTGTGCAGGTCAGGGATTGGCGAGGCCGATGCCCTCCCGACTGGCCATGGTGGCCACGACAAGTAGGGCAAACAGGATCTACTGGTACATGTAGGGGAAGGATCCTAGCTGGCCGGCTGCTGGCTCACCTCCACACGCCAGACCCGCAGACCACACTTCAAGAAACCTGCCCATATGGTCTTTGTCGACCATCTCTCAGCGGCGGTAGCAGGTGGCTGACGTAACATCTGCTCCCAGACTTTGACTCAGTGGGTGGCTAGGGGGACGCCTCCTCTCACACTGAACTCAGTGGGTGGCTAGAGGGACGCCTCCTCTCACACTGAACTCAGTGGGTGGCTAGAGGGACGCCTCATCTCACGCTGAACTCAGTGGGTGGCTAGAGGGACGCCTTCTCTCACACTGAACTCAGTGGGTGGCTAGAGGGACGCCTCCTCTCACACTGAACTCAGTGGGTGGCTAGAGGGACGCCTCATCTCACGCTGAACTCAGTGGGTGGCTAAAGGGACGCCTCATCTCACACTGAACGCAGTGGGTGGCTAGAGGGACGCCTCCTCTCACACTGAACTCAGTGGGTGGCTAGAGGGACGCCTCCTCTCACACTGAACTCAGTGGGTGGCTAAAGGGACGCCTCATCTCACACTGAACTCAGTGGGTGGCTAGAGGGACGCCTCCTCTCACACTGAACTCAGTGGGTGGCTAGAGGGACGCCTCATCTCACACTGAACTCAGTGGGTGGCTAGAGGGACGCCTCCTCTCAGACTTTGGACACAATTCTCTTTAATGCCAAGTAGATACTCATCCACTGTATGCCAAATAGCATTTCTTAATCCTGAAGCTTCAGTATGTTCAGGAGTTTGTCGACCTCGCTCCAGTTAGATTGAGTTAAACTGGGAAATAGATGTAGTTTGTTATCTTCAAGTGGTCGCTCTGCGGGCGGTATCCGCGGGCGTGTGGGTTGTGGCCGGGAACGTGGATTTGGCGTCAGTGATCGTGGAAGTTGTGTCGGAGAGGGACAGAAGCGGTGCCACTTAGCATTGGGGGTTGTTGTTGTTGTTGTCAGAGATCGTGAATTCAGCTTCACTGAGAGCACAGACTGTGTCAGACAACGTAAAGTTGGTGTCGGAGAGCGTGAGGTTGTCGTCAGCGAGTGTGGAGTTGGTGTGGGAAACAATGATGTCCAGAAGGGAGCACGGAGAGGTGGGATTACGTCATGTATATGTGGTGGCGGTGTCCATGGAGGTGGTAGAGTTGTGGTCGTGTTAGTGGACAACACCTCTGGCCTCAGGACCTGTCGGAGGTACACGCACATCGGCTGGTTAGGATGTATGCCACGTTCGGGCCCACTGCCGCTGTGTGGAGGTACCATCGGCAGGTGTGGTAGATCTTCGATCGTTGTTACGTCAATCCTTCAACCGTACGAAGGCGATAGATTGTTGAAGTCGTCTGGCAAACAGCGGTAACTTAGCTATGGCAACAGGTCAAGCTTGCCCGTAGAGGTACACACGTCAGGTGCGGGATGTTCACTACGACGTTACGAACCTGTGCACGACGGTAGGTACGACCCTTGTGCATGACGGTTCGTCGGTTGCCGCCTGCCCTGGATGGTGAAGGGAGGCATCTGGTTGCAGCGAAGAGTGAAGGAAGGCTTCCAATTGCCCTGGGTGGTGAAGGAAGACTTCCAATTGCCCTGGGTGGTGAAGGAAGGCTTTCTGCTCCAAGTAAGTAGTGAATGCATGAATAGCGTAACTCTGACGTATATTCAGGCATTTGTGGCGTCAACTGCGCCGATGAAACGCCCCGTCACATCGTCTTGTTACGTGTTGCGCAGTATAGACTAGGATGAACACGTCACACCTCACACACGAGTTGAAAGACAAAAATACTAGCGGGAACTCCTTAGTGTCGCCAATGGGGGGGGGGGGGAAGAAGAGAGAGAGAGAGAGAGAGAGAGAGAGAGAGAGAGAGAGAGAGAGAGAGAGAGAGAGAGAGAGAGAGAGAGAGAGGGAGAGAGAGAGAGAGATAAGATATTACATCACTTGTATGCAACTGTCACGCAACTGTTACTCGACCACCAGTTCACTGGGATAGACCAGAATACGGTTGGGTGGACTGGTTTGGTCATCCTGGTCTGCACTGCGGACTGTCGACTCAGCTGGGAGTCAGTTCTCAAGACCGTCAGGGTCGAGTTATCACGAACCTTGATCGTGTTTATTCTGGTGATCAAGATAATGCTAAGATGATACCTGCTACCGCTTCATATCATTGATTTTGCCCTATGGCCAGAATACCATTTCCCGCGTTAGCGAGGTAGTATTTAGAACAGAGGCCTGAGCCTTAGAGGGAATATATTCATTTGGCCCCCTTCTCTGTTCCTTCTTTTAGAAAAATAAAAACTGGAGGGGAGGAGGATTTCCAGCCACATGGTCCCTCCACTTTTAGTCGCCTTCTGCGACACGCAGGGAATACGTGGGAAGTATCCTTTTTCCCTATCCCCAGGGATAATTATATATATATATATATATATATATATATATATATATATATATATATATATATATATATATATATATATATATATATATATATATATTTTTTTTTTTTTTTTTTTTTTTTTGAAGGTTTGTTGAATGTGTTTGATGATAGAGTGGCAGATATAGGGTGTTTTGGTCGAGGTGGTGCGCAAAGTGAGAGGGTTAGGGAAAATGATTTGGTAAACAGAGAAGAGGTAGTAAAAGCTTTGCGGAAGATGAAAGCCGGCAAGGCAGCAGGTTTGGATGGTATTGCAGTGGAATTTATTAAAAAAAGGGGGTGACTGTATTATTGACTGGTTGGTAAGGTTATTTAATGTATGTATGACTCATGGTGGGGTGCCTGAGGATTGGCGGAATGCGTGCATAGTGCCATTGTACAAAGGCAAAGGGGATAAGAGTGAGTGCTCAAATTTCAGAGGTATAAGTTTGTTGAGTATTCCTGGTAACTTATATGGGAGGGTATTGATTGAGAGGGTGAAGGCATGTACAGAGCATCAGATTGGGGAAGAACAGTGTGGTTTCAGAAGTGGTAGAGGATGTGTGGATCAGGTGTTTGCTTTGAAGAATGTATGTGAGAAATACTTAGAAAAGCAAATGGATTTGTATGTAGCATTTATGGATCTGGAGAAGGCATATGATAGAGTTGATAGAGATGCTCTGTGGAAGGTATTAAGAGTATATGGTGTGGGAGGCAAGTTGTTAGAAGCAGTGAAAAGTTTTTATCAAGGATGTAAGGCATGTGTACGTGTAGGAAGAGAGGAAAGTGATTGGTTCTCAGTGAATGTAGGTTTGCGGCAGGGGTGTGTGATGTCTCCATGGTTGTTTAATTTGTTTATGGATGGGGTTGTTAGGGAGGTAAATGCAAGAGTTTTGGAAAGAGGGGCAAGTATGAAGTCTGTTGGGGATGAGAGAGCTTGGGAAGTGAGTCAGTTGTTGTTCGCTGATGATACAGCGCTGGTGGCTGATTCCTGTGAGAAACTGCAGAAGCTGGTGACTGAGTTTGGTAAAGTGTGTGAAAGAAGAAAGTTAAGAGTAAATGTGAATAAGAGCAAGGTTATTAGGTACAGTAGGGCTGAGGGTCAAGTCAATTAGGAGATAAGTTTGAATGGAGAAAAACTGGAGGAAGTAAAGTGTTTTAGATATCTGGGAGTGGATCTGGCAGCGGATGGAACCATGGAAGCGGAAGTGCATCATAGGGTGGGGGAGGGGGCGAAAATCCTGGGAGCCTTGAAGAATGTGTGGAAGTCGAGAACATTATCTCGGAAAGGAAAAATGGGTATGTTTGAAGGAATAGTTTTTCCAACAATGTTCTATGGTTGCGAGACGTGGGCTATGGATAGAGTTGTGCGCAGGAGGATGGATGTGCTGGAAATGAGATGTTTGAGGACAATGTGTGGTGTGAGGTGGTTTGATCGAGTAAGTAACGTAAGGGTAAGAGAGATGTGTGGAAATAAAAAGAGCGTGGTTGAGAGAGCAGAAGAGGGTGTTTTGAAATGGTTTGGGCACATGGAGAGAATGAGTGAGGAAAGATTGACCAAGAGGATATATGTGTCGGAGGTGGAGGGAACGAGGAGAAGTGGGAGACCACATTGGAGGTGGAAAGATGGAGTGAAAAAGATTTTGTGTGATCGGGGCCTGAACATGCAGGAGGGTGAAAGGAGGGCAAGGAATAGAGTGAATTGGATCGATGTGGTATACCGGGGTTGACGTGCTGTCAGTGGATTGAATCAGGTTATGTGAAGCGTCTGGGGTAAACCATGGAAAGCTGTGTAGGTATGTATATTTGCGTGTGAAGGAACAGAGAAGGGGGCCAGGTGAGGATATTCCCTCAGTGGCCCAGTTCTCTGTTCTTAACGCTACCTCGCTAACGCGGGAAATGGCGAATAGTTTGAAAAAAAAAAAAAAAAAAAATATATATATATATATATATATATATATATATATATATATATATATATATATATATATATATATATATATATATATATATATATATATATATATATATATATATATATAATATATATATATATATATATATATATATATATATATATATATATTCTTTCTCAAACAACAGTCAGAGGAAAAGCGTTCCAGGGGTTGAGGTGTCAAAGGAATTGTGGTTAAAAGTTCAAAGAGATTTACAGCACGAGCGTGTACATTCCACGGTGCTGATCAGAGCAGCCGCGTTGGTGTTGGGGAAGCAGGTTCCACACACACACAACCTGCTGGTGAGGTATGCTCATAATGATAGTAAGATGCTACTGTGTGAATCTTTTTTTTTCTTTTTTTTTTGCTTGTGTGTGTGTGTGTGTGTTTTTTTATTATCGAATATTACCACACGGGGAACCCGCTGGCGTCCAGCTATCAAGGAGGAGGTGGGTGGTGATTCTGAGAATGCCGCGAGATCGTAAATCCTCGGGTGCTTGGTGTGTGAGGAGACATCGAAGTACGGTGTCCTCTCCAAAGGTCTTCTGACTCCTGAGGAGTTTACATTACCTTCCTACTGGATTTGGGCACAGTTTTGGTAACCTGGGTGGCGCCCGGAACATGTTCATTGAAATCGGCACTGAAGTAATTGTTATTTAATGACAAGACGCATTATTTTTAAAGGCTTGCGATAGTAAATACATTCTTTATGTTCCAGGAGAGATCCTTCTTAATATGCATGAAGCAATAAAGCCATGCATGGAGCAGTAAACTCCGTGCTTGAGGCAGTAAAGCCATGCATGGAGCAGTTAAATTCCGTGCTTGAGGCAGTAAAGACGTGCATGGAGCCGTAAATCATTGGTTTTTTTTGGAGCCCTGGAGAACTAATTTGCCAATGCTTGAGGCCGTGAACTTCACACTAATACTGCGAACACACATCTTTTTCTTCCACCGAAATTAACCACATAACAGCACCGACGCCTCTTGAAGTGTGTGTTGTGTGTGTGTGTGTGGTGTGTGACAGTGAGGAACGTAAGTTAGTGCCTCACCAAAGAGAGTGAGGATCGTGTAACATGGGGTCGAACGTGGCTGGGGGGGGGGGGAAGAAGAGAGAGAGAGAGAGAGAGAGAGAGAGAGAGAGAGAGAGAGAGAGAGAGAGAGAGAGAGAGAGAGAGAGAGAGGGAGAGAGAGAGAGAGATAAGATATTACATCACTTGTATGCAACTGTCACGCAACTGTTACTCGACCACCAGTTCACTGGGATAGACCAGAATACGGTTGGGTGGACTGGTTTGGTCATCCTGGTCTGCACTGCGGACTGTCGACTCAGCTGGGAGTCAGTTCTCAAGACCGTCAGGGTCGAGTTATCACGAACCTTGATCGTGTTTATTCTGGTGATCAAGATAATGCTAAGATGATACCTGCTACCGCTTCATATCATTGATTTTGCCCTATGGCCAGAATACCATTTCCCGCGTTAGCGAGGTAGTATTTAGAACAGAGGCCTGAGCCTTAGAGGGAATATATTCATTTGGCCCCCTTCTCTGTTCCTTCTTTTAGAAAAATAAAAACTGGAGGGGAGGAGGATTTCCAGCCACATGGTCCCTCCACTTTTAGTCGCCTTCTGCGACACGCAGGGAATACGTGGGAAGTATCCTTTTTCCCTATCCCCAGGGATAATTATATATATATATATATATATATATATATATATATATATATATATATATATATATATATATATATATATATATATATATATATATTTTTTTTTTTTTTTTTTTTTTTTTTGAAGGTTTGTTGAATGTGTTTGATGATAGAGTGGCAGATATAGGGTGTTTTGGTCGAGGTGGTGCGCAAAGTGAGAGGGTTAGGGAAAATGATTTGGTAAACAGAGAAGAGGTAGTAAAAGCTTTGCGGAAGATGAAAGCCGGCAAGGCAGCAGGTTTGGATGGTATTGCAGTGGAATTTATTAAAAAAAGGGGGTAACTGTATTATTGACTGGTTGGTAAGGTTATTTAATGTATGTATGGCTCATGGTGAGGTGCCTGAGGATTGGCGGAATGCGTGCATAGTGCCATTGTACAAAGGCAAAGGGGATAAGAGTGAGTGCTCAAATTTCAGAGGTATAAGTTTGTTGAGTATTCCTGGTAACTTATATGGGAGGGTATTGATTGAGAGGGTGAAGGCATGTACAGAGCATCAGATTGGGGAAGAACAGTGTGGTTTCAGAAGTGGTAGAGGATGTGTGGATCAGGTGTTTGCTTTGAAGAATGTATGTGAGAAATACTTAGAAAAGCAAATGGATTTGTATGTAGCATTTATGGATCTGGAGAAGGCATATGATAGAGTTGATAGAGATGCTCTGTGGAAGGTATTAAGATTATATGGTGTGGGAGGCAAGTTGTTAGAAGCAGTGAAAAGTTTTTATCAAGGATGTAAGGCATGTGTACGTGTAGGAAGAGAGGAAAGTGATTGGTTCTCAGTGAATGTAGGTTTGCGGCAGGGGTGTGTGATGTCTCCATGGTTGTTTAATTTGTTTATGGATGGGGTTGTTAGGGAGGTAAATGCAAGAGTTTTGGAAAGAGGGGCAAGTATGAAGTCTGTTGGGGATGAGAGAGCTTGGGAAGTGAGTCAGTTGTTGTTCGCTGATGATACAGCGCTGGTGGCTGATTCCTGTGAGAAACTGCAGAAGCTGGTGACTGAGTTTGGTAAAGTGTGTGAAAGAAGAAAGTTAAGAGTAAATGTGAATAAGAGCAAGGTTATTAGGTACAGTAGGGCTGAGGGTCAAGTCAATTAGGAGATAAGTTTGAATGGAGAAAAACTGGAGGAAGTAAAGTGTTTTAGATATCTGGGAGTGGATCTGGCAGCGGATGGAACCATGGAAGCGGAAGTGCATCATAGGGTGGGGGAGGGGGCGAAAATCCTGGGAGCCTTGAAGAATGTGTGGAAGTCGAGAACATTATCTCGGAAAGGAAAAATGGGTATGTTTGAAGGAATAGTTTTTCCAACAATGTTCTATGGTTGCGAGACGTGGGCTATGGATAGAGTTGTGCGCAGGAGGATGGATGTGCTGGAAATGAGATGTTTGAGGACAATGTGTGGTGTGAGGTGGTTTGATCGAGTAAGTAACGTAAGGGTAAGAGAGATGTGTGGAAATAAAAAGAGCGTGGTTGAGAGAGCAGAAGAGGGTGTTTTGAAATGGTTTGGGCACATGGAGAGAATGAGTGAGGAAAGATTGACCAAGAGGATATATGTGTCGGAGGTGGAGGGAACGAGGAGAAGTGGGAGACCACATTGGAGGTGGAAAGATGGAGTGAAAAAGATTTTGTGTGATCGGGGCCTGAACATGCAGGAGGGTGAAAGGAGGGCAAGGAATAGAGTGAATTGGATCGATGTGGTATACCGGGGTTGACGTGCTGTCAGTGGATTGAATCAGGTTATGTGAAGCGTCTGGGGTAAACCATGGAAAGCTGTGTAGGTATGTATATTTGCGTGTGAAGGAACAGAGAAGGGGGCCAGGTGAGGATATTCCCTCAGTGGCCCAGTTCTCTGTTCTTAACGCTACCTCGCTAACGCGGGAAATGGCGAATAGTTTGAAAAAAAAAAAAAAAAAAATATATATATATATATATATATATATATATATATATATATATATGTATATATATATATATATATATATATATATATATATATATATATATATATATATATATATATATATATATATATATATATATATATATATATATATATATATATATATTCTTTCTCAAACAACAGTCAGAGGAAAAGCGTTCCAGGGGTTGAGGTGTCAAAGGAATTGTGGTTAAAAGTTCAAAGAGATTTACAGCACGAGCGTGTACATTCCACGGTGCTGATCAGAGCAGCCGCGTTGGTGTTGGGGAAGCAGGTTCCACACACACACAACCTGCTGGTGAGGTATGCTCATAATGATAGTAAGATGCTACTGTGTGAATCTTTTTTTTCTTTTTTTTTTGCTTGTGTGTGTGTGTGTGTGTTTTTTTATTATCGAATATTACCACACGGGGAACCCGCTGGCGTCCAGCTATCAAGGAGGAGGTGGGTGGTGATTCTGAGAATGCCGCGAGATCGTAAATCCTCGGGTGCTTGGTGTGTGAGGAGACATCGAAGTACGGTGTCCTCTCCAAAGGTCTTCTGACTCCTGAGGAGTTTACATTACCTTCCTACTGGATTTGGGCACAGTTTTGGTAACCTGGGTGGCACCCGGAACATGTTCATTGAAATCGGCACTGAAGTAATTGTTATTTAATGACAAGACGCATTATTTTTAAAGGCTTGCGATAGTAAATACATTCTTTATGTTCCAGGAGAGATCCTTCTTAATATGCATGAAGCAATAAAGCCATGCATGGAGCAGTAAACTCCGTGCTTGAGGCAGTAAAGCCATGCATGGAGCAGTTAAACTCCGTGCTTGAGGCAGTAAAGACGTGCATGGAGCCGTAAATCATTGGTTTTTTTTGGAGCCCTGGAGAACTAATTTGCCAATGCTTGAGGCCGTGAACTTCACACTAATACTGCGAACACATACTTTTCTTCCACCGAAATTAACCACATAACAGCACCGACGCCTCTTGAAGTGTGTGTGTGTGTGTGTGTGTGTGTGTGTGACAGTGAGGAACGTAAGTTAGTGCCTCACCAAAGAGAGTGAGGATCGTGTAACATGGGGTCGAACGTGGCTGTATGAATGGATGTTCGGTCGGAAGTTTTTATCGCCCCCTTTGAGCGTCCGACATGCATGTACATATTATCATACCCGCTGCCTCGCCTCGTGACCCTAAGTTGTTTGGGCACCAAATTAACCTCCTCTAAATAATTTGAGGAGGTTCCCGCACTTCAAAGGCGTGTTTCGTCCACTGTCAAAGGAACGTGTGACACCTTCTGTGATGTATTGCCGGTTGTCGTGTGTGTGTGTGTGTGTGTGTGTGTGTGTGTGAGGAACAAGGTAAATTCCGGTTGAACCTAGAGAATAGTTGTGGTGTGTGTGTGTGTGTGTGTGTGTGTGTGTGTGTGTGTGTGTGTTTTTGTGTCAAACGACCCTACCATCGTGTCCCTGGTTAGTGGTGGTTACTGTGGGGAAGGCCACAGCTTGCTACGCGGGGGGGGGGGGGGGGGGGTGTGTGTGTGTGTGTGTGTGTGTTGTGGAAGGTCTTCTGGACAGCGGGGGCCTAAGTGAGTGCTACATGAGGGTCCTTTTTTAGCAAGGTCTTCTTGTTCTTCTTTGGTTCAGCCTACTGGGAAAAGTAGAGATTCCATACGGTACAGTTCACTAAGAATAGCGCGGCTTGTCTGTCTCATAACTCAGTTCATTCCGTTCATCCACAACCCGTATTATAACTGTACTGCTTTACATCCTTTCCAGCACGTCTTTTGCTCTTGTTATGGCCTCTGGTTGGGAATTCTGTTCCTTGAATTTCATGTTATGGCCTCTGGTTGGGAATTCTGTACCTGAAATTTCATGTTATGGCCTCTGGTTGGGAATTCTGTTCCTGGAATTTCATGTTATGGCCTCTGGTTGGGAATTTTGTCCCTGGAATTTCATGTTATGGCCTCTGGTTGGGAATTCTGTCCCAGGAATTTCATGTTATGGCCTCTGGTTGGGAACTCTGTCCCTGGAATTTCATGTTATGGCCTCTGGTTGGTAATTCTGTTCCAGGAATTTCATGTTATGGCCTCTGGTTGGGAATTCTGTTCCAGGAATATCATGTAATGGCCTCTGGTTGGGAACTCTGTTCCAGGAATTTCATGTTATGGCCTCTGGTTGGGAATTCTGTCCCTGGAATTTCATATTATGGCCTCTGGTTGGGAATTCTGCTCCTGGAATTTCATGTTATGGCCTCTGGTTGGGAATTCTGTTCCTGGAATTTCATGTTATGGCCTCTGGTTGGGAATTCTGTCACTGGAATTTCATGTTATGGCCTCTGGTTGTATCATCTCTGAAATCCTAGGCTTCAGCCCGAAGTACGGGGTCCTCTACCCAAGAGACTTGATCATGTCTTCGAGGTGTTGTAGGTGGCGGACCCAACACATAACCTCTCTTAAGAACCGTGTTGAACAGTTTTGTGTCGATGTTCAGGCCTTATCCTTGACTGAGAGATGTATGGGGGGATCATACACTTCTTATACCCTTCTGTGGCTTAACTCAATCCCTTGAGTGAGACGGTGTTGTGAATCTTGAACACACGAGAGTATGTACCCTTGAGTGAGACGGTGTTGTGAATCTTGAACACACGAGAGTATGTACCCTTGAGTGAGACGGTATTGTGAATCTTGAACACACAAGAGTATGTACCCTTGAGTGAGACGGTGTTGTGAATCTTGAACACACGAGAGTATGTACCCTTGAGTTAGTGTGTCTTGACATTCAGTCTGTATCTGAACTGATCTCTAAGGGCCGTGCTCAAGGGCAGTATATCGTCCTCAAGCTCCAGAGCTATACCGTCGTCAAGGGTCGAGGCTCAGTATCTCCGTCGTGCTCAAGGGCCGTACCGTCGCCGTGCCCAAGGGTCGTACTATCGTCGAAGTCAAGGGGCGTACCGTCATCGTGCACAAGGGCCGTACCGTCGACGTGCTCAAGGGTCGTTCCGTCGTCGTGCTCAAGGGTCGTTCCGTCGCCGTGGTCAAGGGTCGTACCGTCGTCGTGCTCAAGGGGCGTACCGTCGCCGTGCTGAAGGGTCGTACTGTCGTCGAAGTCAAGGTCCGTACCGTCTCCGTGCTCAAGGGTCGTACCGTCGTCGTGTTCAAGGGTCGCACCGTCGCTGTGGTCAAGAGTCGTACCATCATCGTGCTCAAGGGTCGTACCGTCGTCGAACTCAAGTGCTGTACCATCGCTGTGCTAAGGGCCGTACCGTCGTCGAATTCAAGGGTCGTACCGTTGTCGTGCTCAAGGTCCGTCGTACCTTAAAGCTCTAAGAATGGATGAAGAATCACCACCACAGAAGGCTTTCGCGTAGACAAAAGTAGTTGCGCTGTAGAGACAAGTTCTACATGTTGGTGGACACACACGCACCCACACACACACACACACACACACACACACACACACACACACACGCACGCGTGAAACAAAAGCGTTGTTAACCGTTTGGTTCAGTGTTAGAAAATAATAAAAGGCACTCCGTGACTTACGGCCATTTTATTGACCATATAAATCGTGTTCTTTAGCTGTCATTGTGTCCTTGTGTGTGTGTGTGTGTGTGTGTGTGTGTGTGTGTGTAATTACAGTTCGTGTGTTGCGGGGAGAGAGTTTTACGCTTGTGTTATCCCCTTTCTCTTAGCCTTATATATATAGTATGTGTACCGTGTCTTTACGCCTTAGTAAGTCTGATTTTAGTATAATCAGAAGATTCAAGCTCATTAAGTCTGAATATAGCCTTCTGGTTGTTATTTGGCCAGAATTCTCCTTGAAATAACGATGGTCCTAAAGATTAATATTCCCGGGAATTGTATCTTTTTTTTTTTTTTTTTGTCTTCCAAAGATATTTTCTGAGCACTTGAATGCATTCGTAACTATCGTTTGTCACTGATCATACGTATATTTTGCGTGTCTGTTAACACCTGCTAACAGCGAGCCTCACATGAAGGAGAAGCCCCTTTGACCTTACAAGAGGCTAGGAAAAAGGCATGGGTTTTGATCCGAGGGAGTGTGTGTGCATGTATGTCCCATTTGCATACATTAAAATACTTGGTGAGGTTGCAGAATATGTTATAACATGGCATCAGACCCCCAGATCAGCTCTAAACACTTGTCCAGCACGCTGACATGCAGTGAGGCCAGATTTGGGAGAGACAAGTCGAGTTGTTGTGGGCAGCTTCAGCAGGTGATGCCATCGCCTCACACCACTTATCCTCCAACATTACATCAGGGTTGAGTAGAAGCTTTGGCCAAATTCTTAAGGTTTAAGATTCCGCATCTTTGTTAAGTTCTTCCCTCGTCCAACGAGTCTCAAAACTATGATTTAAAGTTTTTTGTTTTTTTCTTTGTCTCAGGCGTTGACGGATATATGATTTCAAAAACAAAGAGCGAAATTGGTTGTTGCTCCTCTCTTATCTGAGCCTGTGATAGTGGGGAGGTTGCGCTCGGGACGAGGTATGTATTGCGGAGGAGAAATGAGAACCAGCGACCACTGCATACAAGCTTTGGGGGGGAGGGAGAGGACCTTGTTGACCTTGCGATTCCCACCCCTAAGTAAAAACTGGCTCGAAAAACGTGCGATCCCTCGAGTGGGCGCGAACGTTACGTATCGCCGAGCGCTACACATTCCCTCCGAGTTACGCCTTTATCCTTACAAGTCTCTCGGCGTCATCCTTAAGCTGACCACGAACGAACCTCACTAGGTTCGTATAGGGCTCTATCGGCCGTGTGGTGGTAACCAGTGGCCTCAGAATTCATTCCTGGAAATACACAGTCATGTCCTTTTTCTCATCTCTGTGTTTAGGTGTTAGTTAAATTGTCGCATTCACAGGTCTGTATCACACGTCTCATTGTGAGGTGCATTTGTTTTGTTTTTGTCCCTGTTCTGCTTGCATTTGTCATTGTGGTCATCGTGATGTTCCAGGTATCTTTTTCATTACCAGTATGTGTGGTAGTATTAGTGGTAGTGGTGCGAATACTAGTAGTAGTGGTGGTAGTGGTAGTTGAGTTGGTAGTGTTGGTAATGGTGGTTGTGGAAATATTAACAGTTGTGTAAGTAGTCATGGTAGTTGTGGTAGGAACAGTGGTTGTAATAGTAATAGAAACAGTGATAATGGTAGACTATATGTAATACGTGGGGATGGTTAGCTAGTGCAAACAGCCACTCAAAAATGTCGTTACAGATAAAATATGAGCCACTCCAGGTTTTCTGAGATCTTTCTTCTGTTTCGCCACTCAACAAACCTAGAATCATGCTAGAAACCTTTGGTAACCCCACCAAATTGTCTGTCTGTCTTCTTTGTCATCATCATCATATCATTATTATCATCATTTTATTATTATTATTATCATTACTATCATTATCATTATTATTATTATCAGTTGTTTCCAATGGTATCCCAATAACACTTCACTCTATAAAGTTTGTGCCTTATTTTTTTTCTATGGTACTGTGACAGTTCGGTAGTTATAGAGCCAGTTCGAGGTTTTCTGTGTTTGCAAACCTGACTAGCGGTTGGTCAGCCGGGGAAGGCGAGCCGATGGTTTGGAGTAAGTTCTTTCCTCGTTTAGTGTTATTTGATGTACGTGTATAAAGACAGAAGAAACAAGAAGAAGAGAATATTCATAAATGTAAGATAAGCTTGGAATGGAAGTGCTAAAAAATTATACAATGAAAAAACAGAGATAATATAGCTTTAGTTATCTCTACATTACTTGTGGTAGTTAAAGAAAATTGGTTGCTACATTAAAGGACGCTGGAGTAGTTTGCATTCCAGCTGTATGTTTTTTTTGGGGGGGTTGTTGACTGTGACAACTGATATGCTGTTGGCAATTGTTAAGACCCCCTCCCCCCTGTCTAAACAGGACCTTGTACTTAGCGCAATGGTTCGCATGTGCTCAAAGCATTCCAGTGTATCAACCGATGAAAAATGCAGACACGCTGTGGTAGCACGTACACGCTTTGAACTGGATGTGGTTTGATAAAATCATAGTCCACAGGTTTGCTAGAGACTTTTCTCAAAGGCTTTATTTTTTTTTCTTTTTTTTATTAGTGGATCTAGCCTTCTATTGACATTTGTTGCTAGAGATGTTCATTCGACAAAACATAACGTGTGAACTACTTTTCTTCGACCATCAATCCTACTCTTGCGTATATGCTTTTTGACACTTCACCTCTTTACACTATTTGCATTCCTAAAAATGTCTGACATTACTCGCAAATAGAATTACCGGCAAAACCATGAATAGTGAAAATAGAAGCTGTTGCTCTCGTTGCAATGACCATTTTGATATAGTAGTAATAATAATAGTATTCTCGTATCTGTGGAGCGAGGCTCGACGTGGTCTTGTGGATATATATCTCGTTCTGCGTCTACCCCAGGTATATTAATGTACATACTCGACGAACTGACGAGGCATTTGGTCGGTATAAAATATATTTCCTGGTAGCGAAGACATCAGGCTGGGCCTCAATATGGTGGTGATGATAGTGGCTGGAGATAAATCTGTGAATAACTCCCTGGCTAGTTATCTGGAGAGACGGGTTTTGAGAGAGAGAGAGAGAGAGAGAGAGAGAGAGAGAGAGAGAGAGAGAGAGAGAGAGAGAGAGAGAGAGAGAGAGAGGGAGGAGGAGGCTCAAGAATCCAGGAGTGGGTTTGCTTGCGAGTACGGCAAGGAAGAGCAAGAAGAAGAAAAAAGAGAGAGCGTAGGAGGGCAGTACGTATCAAGGGTTCAATCCTGTCATGATAACAAGGGGTCTAGCAGGAGGAGGATATTGGCGTACGTCGGGTCGCCATGTCCGATTCTGCCTCACTTGCTGGAGTGCGCAAGTGATGGGACGCCATCGAGTTCTATGGACCATCTGTCTGCCTAGCTCCTTCGCGAGCCTTCTTAGCCCCTTAACCCCCCACCCTCTCCCGGGACTTTCCAAGGTAACACTAAACTCTCCCAGCCCGGCAGCATTGGAATTCAGAGGCCACCACGATGGTCTGTAGCGAGGTTGCCGAGATGGTGGTGGTGTACACGTGTAAGGCAGTAAATGGCGTCTTTGGCCATTTGGAGATAATCAGATTTCCATGAAATTTATATAGAAGAATAACACTGAGGAGTGAATCTGTAATTTGTTCGTGTTCTATCTTTTCTACTTTCATCTCTCGCTTCTTGTTGTCACCCTTGTTCGGTCCGTTAATGTCTTCTACCATACGAATAATGATAGACTTTCAGCCTATTGTAATTCTCATCACATCTGAGGTCGTTTCTTGCCCCGTTCATCAGTGCTTGTTTCTCCCGGTGCTGGAGTGGCTTTGTGGTGAAATTCTTTTTATTTTCTTTCTGCCGTCCCTCCCTCGCGTACTTGAAGACATGTGTTGCCTATCATTATGGCCTGTGCCACATCTAAACTATACCTTACTTATAGACCCTGCAGTCGTATTTTAAATCACGAGACACTGCCTATTATTATAGATAATTAACCTCGTATTTTGAGTCTGACGGCTAAACATCTAGGCCCGTGAGTTGATTAGAGATTCCACAAGTTCTTGATCGATAACTGTGACCTTATTAGAGCGGTAAATGATTCATTGTTTTAACACAGTTGTTGGTGATCGTCGTCTGTTTCAGCCAGAGGTGTTGATCCGCCTCTCCTTCATTGTTATGGTTATCGTAGGACGCACGGTGTTCCCGCCTTCTGTGTTACGTTCGTCTCCCAACCCATGGCTCCAGGGTAGTGGCCCACAGTGTGGTGTCAGGCCCACACACAAGAAACCTTATGGAAGTTGATGATAGTGGAAGTATATATATGAATATATATATATATATATATATATATATATATATATATATATATATATATATATATATATATATATATATATATATATATATATATTCCGATCGAGACGAAAAACTTGATTTCTAAGGCACTCAACACCTTAGCTTTGGTGATAGTCGAACCTGTTCCTGCGATTGACGTACCTCAGCACGTTCGTCCTGTCCACCTTTTTCAGTACTACGCATCGACAGTCCCTGAGTTTATAGTCTCCAGGCAGTGTGTGAGCTGCGAAACGAACCGTCCCCAAAGTCTTTATCTTCTCCAGGCATTATGTACTGCGCATCTACTACCAACGTCCCTGCGCTTGTACTGGCCTGGCAGCGTTTAACTAACCGCGAGATATCTTTGGTGCAGCCGAGAACTGTGTGGATCTCCAGGGGCTGGCCTCTGTGAAGGCCAGGAG
This sequence comes from Panulirus ornatus, assembly GCF_036320965.1. Taxonomy (NCBI): domain Eukaryota; kingdom Metazoa; phylum Arthropoda; class Malacostraca; order Decapoda; family Palinuridae; genus Panulirus; species Panulirus ornatus. The sequence goes on from NC_092278.1 coordinate 33,838,154, forward strand.
AGAGTCTGTTGCACAACCCAGATCTGTGAAATTCTTGACCGTGGTCTCTTTACTGGTTTGGAGAAGGTCTGTTGCACAGCCCGGGATCTGTGAATCAATTTACCATGGTCTCTTTACTGGTTAGGAGAGGGTCTGTTACACAGCCCGGGATCTGTGAATCAACTTAACATGGTCTCTTCACTGGTTAGGAGAAGGTCTGTTGCGCAGCCCGGGATCTGTGAATCAACTTAACATGGTCTCTTTACTGGTTAGGAGAGGGTCTGTTACACAGCCCGAGATGTGTGAATCTCATTGCCTTTGCTGTAGGAGTATTGGAGACAAGTACTCCCCCATCCTAGCCATTCACATCACAGGTCACTTGGAGCCTTGACCCCAGCTGAACAGGTCTCTGCAGCAGGTGCAAATCTTGACCCCTGCTGCCCTGGACAGGTCTCTGCAGCAGGTGCAAATCTTGACCCCTGCTGGCCTGGACAGGTCTCTGCAGCAAGTGCAAATATTGACCCCTGCTGCCCTGGACAGGTTTCGCCAGCAGGTGTTACCTCGCTAATGCTGTCTCCCGCGCCAGCGAGGTAGCGCAAGGAAACAGACGAAAGAATGGCCCAACCCACCCACATACACATGTGTATACATAAACGTCCACACACGCACATATACATACCTATACATCTCAACGTATACATACATATACATACACAGACATATACATATATACACATGTACATATCCATTCATGCTGCTTTCATCCATTTTCGTCGCCACCCCACCATGCATGAAATAGCACCTCCCTCCCCCCGCGTTCACACACACACACACACACACACACACACCACGCCCTTCCCAATAATTGCGCCATCATAACTCCATCTGTACTGATGGAGGCGCAGGTGGAGAGGTTTTGGAGGATTCCTTGCTTATTAAAACCAGACACTTCTAGCTCGAAGGTCTGAACCCTGTGTGCTTGACGGTACGATCCTTGACCATGACGGTACGATCCTTCACCATGACGGTACGATCCTTCACCATGACGGTACGATCCTTGACCATGACGGTACGATCCTTCACCATGACGGTACGATCCTTCACCATGACGGTACGATCCTTGACCATGACGGTACGATCCTTCACCATGACGGTACGATCCTTCACCATGACGGTACGATCCTTGACCATGACGGTACGATCCTTGACCATGACGGTACGATCCTTCACCATGACGGTACGATCCTTCACCATGACGGTACGATCCTTCACCATGACGGTACGATCCTTCACCATGACGGTACGATCCTTCACCATGACGGTACGATCCTTCACCATGACGGTACGATCCTTCACCATGACGGTACGATCCTTCACCATGACGGTACGATCCTTCACCATGACGGTACGATCCTTCACCATGACGGTACGATCCTTCACCATGACGGTACGATCCTTGACCATGACGGTACGACCCTTGAGCATAATTAAGCAAGCAGTTATTCAGCCCTAATTGTCTGTCTATCTTAACTCATCCTGTACTAATCTAACCTTTTCCTTTTGTGCTCCGGGACACCAGACCAGCTCATGGTTTAAGAAAAATGTGAGGTGGGTGGTTACGCGTGTCCGCTGTATTTGAACAAGCATTATTCAAAGCCGGTATTATAGAACTCTGGGTGATGTAGACGGCCGAAAAAAGAAGTTGCCAGTGTAGAGGCGAGAGGAGATCCTTTTAAGGGTCGGGGTTCGTTTTTTTTTTGTTTTTTTTTCATAGTTCTGTAAAAGGGTTGCGATTGGGTGGGGCGCGTGACGCCTCAGTCCTGTAGAAAGAGGTTTTAAAGGTGTGGTTTTAAGGACTCCTTAAAATGAACCCCTGAAGGGTCCCCTTTCTGGATTGTTATCTCGGGAACGACGATGAGAAGTCTTGAGCGCGGACGGCACGAATCTTGAGCGCGCGCGGCACGAATCTTGAGCGCGCGCGGCACGAATCTTGAGCACGGACGGCACGAATCTTGAGCGCGCGCGGCACGAATCTTGAGCACGGGCGGCACGAATCTTGAGCACGGACGGCACGAATCTTGAGCACGGACGGCACGAATCTTGAGCGCGCGCGGCACGAATCTTGAGCACGGACGGCACGAATCTTGAGCACGGACGGCACGAATCTTGAGCACGGACGGCACGAATCTTGAGCGCGCGCTGCACGAGTCTTGAGCACGGACGGCACGAATCTTGAGCACGGACGGCACGAATCTTGAGCGCGCGCGGCACGAATCTTGAGCACGGACGGCACGAATCTTGAGCGCGCGCGGCACGAATCTTGAGCACGGACGGCACGAATCTTGAGCACGGACGGCACGAATCTTGAGCACGGACGGCCCTTGCACGGGTCAAAGCAGTCGTACTCAGTGGTCTTTTACAGCCGCGCCCGTGGGATGGGGGTGTGGGAGGCGTCTTTTGATAACCCAGACCATCGCTAAACCCGTTCCTAAGTGGTGTCTTTATTAAGGTGAATCATATATTCTTGAAAAAAGTTATTAAACCACGTAGTTTGACAGGCATGGATATCATGGAATAGATCACACAAGCACCTTAATGATTTACGGTCAGCTAGTGCGAAGTTCAGAGCCGAACGAAGAACCACTTACGGATAGACAGATGATGATGATGATGATCATGATGATGATGATGATGATGATAATGATGATGATGATAATGATGATGATGATGAAAATGTTGATGATGATGATGATGATAATGATGATGATGATGATGATGATAATGATGATGATAATAATGATGATGATGATGAGGGGTAGGAGGAGGAGGAGGCAATTCTGTGTGTGTGTGTGTGTGTGTGTGTGTGTGTGTGTGTGTGTTCTGATCTCTAAACACACAGGATCTGCACCCTAGTGGTCACTGAACTAGTTCACCTTTGAGCCAAGAACCACCACTACATAAAACCAGTCTGGAACAAGGACGATAAAGTAATGGGGAGGGGACTGAGGATGGAAGTATAAGACTTAGAAATCATTTAGCAATCATTTTGCACCTTTTGGACAATCTCGTTAAACGCGTTTGGAAATGGAGCTGAGGACGTGTGTGTGTGTGTGTGTGTGTGTGTGTGAGTGTGTGTGAGTGTGTGTGTGTGATGTGTGTGTGTGTGTGTGTGCTTATGAACCCGTCCAACAGCTGTGGGATCTGGGATTGGACTAATGATGAGAGAGATGTCAGTTGATTGAAAATGTCAGCACTTGTTGATTTCAGCGTTAATTTCGAGCATTCGAGGTTCATGGGGAAGTGTTGTTATAAGGTTTTAGAGATGAGAAATATATAGTAAAAGTTGTTTGCACTTCGCCAACGGCCCCTGGAGAACGCGCTCGCCGTGAAATCTCTTGATTCGGTGAGGAATACACGCGATATCCGTTGATCTGGACACAGGTCCCTCGCAACATGGTTGTGTTGTCCACTTGCATTTTGCTCTCCCATTCCGCGTTCCATTATTTCTGTGCTTTCATGCGAAGGTGAATGTCACATCCTCAGAAATGTTCCGTTTTGTTGAGGGACTGCAGGGGAAATACCACACGCACGTTAAAATGATATGTTTGTTTTCAAGAGGAATCGCCACATTCTAATGTAATTGACTGGTGATATTTGATATATTTGATTCAACAAAATGGACTTAAAAGTACATATTCAGATCTCAACCTGGTGCTTTTTTTTTTTTTGGGGGGGGGGGGCTGATTTTACGAAGTACGACAAGATTTGAGCTCTCGTTTGTTCGCTCCTGCGGAGGGCTGCCACACCCTCTCCGTCCACCACCACTTGCTTCCTTCCCTGAACGGCGGAATGGAATTCTTCAGGGGTTCCAACCTCTCATTTCCCATCACTTCCCCTCGTCATATCTCCCTTATAACCTGACACAATCTTATCGTTCAGTGGTGAAATATATCCCGAAAGTACATCACCCGAACACTCAGCCATTTCTATCCTTCCAAGGAAGTATAGAACAACTGGCAGCTGTGAATATGGGTTATTTATCATGCGTCTGGGAGATAGGATTCTATTTCATCTTTCTTTTAGTATAGACTAGCGATTCTAACGCCACTAGTTTGATCTTTGCACACACTATGCCGTTTTCTTTTTTCTCCTTTTTAAAACTACTGTTTTCTGATGGGAAGCCTCTCTAACCCTATGGAATAGGAGTTTAGACATTGAGGCTTATATGAGCGTTGGTATTGGGTCACTGTGAAATAAAGAGAAAGAGTCTCGATTGGAAAATTCAAGATAGCTGACTCTCTTTTGAAACTGTCAGACACTATTCTTTCATACAGTGTCTCTGCTTCCCACAGTGACGAACGACACTGTGGTGTATTAAGTGGTTTAGTATCTGCGTCACTGCCTCCGACCATACCATTAATTCCGCTATAATTAAAGAAGTTCGCTAATCCTCTGGTGTCATGATGAGAGACATGGTAATTGCATAAAACACGAGTCAGTTACGCTGAATTTAATCAGGCCAGGACTGGCATTCTTGACAAAGGTCAGTAATTACGGTAATCACCAGTGTGAAGCCGGCGGCTTTCACAGCAAGTTATGAGGGCCCGCACACTGGATCATAAGGACACAGGTACCTGTTATGTTGTCTGGTGAACATGGATAGACACAGATCGGCGCGGCAATACGGTCATTTAAGACGCAAACTTCACCACGGAGTCTGTGTGTGATTGAGTGTTCACAGATCCGCACAGTAACACGGTTATTTAAGACACAGACTTCACCTCGGTGTTCGTGGGTGATTGATTGAGTGATCTCATCTTTCTCACCAGTTATTGATGTCGACTCTAAGCGGAGATGCCGTCTCCTTCGCCTGGGGAAGACCCGCAAGTTTATAGTCGACAGAACGTCCAGCAACAGGATGCAGTGGGATTCCACATGGCAGAGAAAGAACCCTTTTTGTTTTTTTTTCGTACACTAAGTCATAAAGGAGGTGTGTGTGTGTGTGTGTGTGGGTGTGCGGAGGTGTGTGGATGTGGGGAGGGAACGGAGAGACTGCTAACACTCACGCCGAGAACAACTTGAATGATAATGGTGACAAACGAACCAACGGCCTGTCTAAGGATTCCTTAGTACTTAGCATTTCTAGCCAGCGGCGGAGGGCGGCTTGGGCTGAGCACATAAAAAGAAAAAAGAAAAAGGAGAGAGAACCGGTTGATCTCGTGTTGAGGTAGAGCTTCAGGACGACAGAGTGTACGTTTACCTGATCCATATTATCGTACCTCATCAGCGGGTACCACACCCACTTTCACCCCAGCGACACATTACCTAACGCTCGTGCTACCTCAAGATTTCACAACTTGGTTTGCACCATATATATATATATATATATATATATATATATATATATATATATATATATATATATATATATATATATATATATATATATATATATATATATATATATATATCACACAATACCCTCCAACAGCCAGGATTCGAACCCAGGGGCGATCATAGCGATTAGCGTTCCCGACTACCACGCAAAAGTCCTGGTTTCGAATCCTAGCTGTTGATATATATATATATATATATATATATATATATATATATATATATATATATATATATATATATATATATATATGCAAATTTTACGAGGTTCTATCCGTAACATGAACCGCTTTGTTCACAGATGATGAGATACACGCAGTGCAAGCGGTACCGCGGCGAGCGCGAAGGTAATGATAGATGTCTTTTTCTTTTTTTCTTGAGCTCGGAAATGGTCAGAGCCATAGATAATGAGGCAAAGGTACTATCTTATTTTTCGTTCTCCCACAAACGTAGTTCGTTGTATTGCCACTCGCCACAACCCCGCTTCTCAAAATGAATGAATGAATAATCGAAGTAAATAGGAATGTAGAAAAAAAAAAAAAATGATGTACTTGGGGCAATGAATCGTGTATCGTACAGGGGAATCCTCAGTAAAGACCTGGTCGATGAAATAGCTTGTCAAGAGGAGAGGAATTGCAAGTTGTCAGACCTGACGGAGCGTATCATCGCCTGTAGCACCAGTGAGAAGTCTGGTGCACAGCGTGAGGCAAATGAAACCCGCGCCAGCCAGCGCACCAACAGACATACGAAGGTCTTTAGTATGATCATTCCATCGACTGAAGACGAAGGCGCGGCCCTTGAGCGCGAACGGCACGGCCCTTGAGATCGACGGTGCGGCCCTTGAGCACGAGGGCATGGCCTGCCCTTGAGCGCGACGGCACTGCCTTTGAGAGCTCGACGGTACGGTCCTTGAGCACGACGGTACGGTCCTTGAGCACGATGGTACGACCCTTTGGTATGATGGTGCCAGTCCTTAACCTAATGGTCTTGATCGAGGGTTTAAGCGGGGGTACTGCTCGCCCTCTAAGAGTCCCGGGAAAAGTTTAAATAGTAATTTCTGCGAATGCCTCACATGCATACCTCAGCGCACGACGGTTATTGTATTCATGACGGCAAACAGTTGAATGACTCTGTTATCCTTCAAGAGCTATAGTCTTGGGGGAACTTTGGAATGCCTTCGAGTCAAGAGGAGGTGTCGCGTCCAGGATATGGCTCCTCCATCGTGCCTTGCGGGGACGCCTGGGAAAAGCCATCCATCAGCGCAGTTTTGTGTCCATTTCATAAATACAGGTACATTGGGAGGGTTCACCACGCTGTGTCCTTTACATAACACGTGATGCTGCTGCCGAAGGCATACTACAGAACATGTATCACTTTAAGTCCTCCAGATTTGGAGATGACTCAAATTAAGGAGAGGTGTCCATATGGTTTTGATTTTTCGAAGCGTCCAGCATTTTCCCCAATACCGCCTTGTCTCAGGCAGTGCATATACGACGACGGCAGTAGATGAGCAGCCTCGCGTGGACGCAGAAGATGCTTTGTCGATGTAGAGGGGTCCGTCTGGTCGTAACCACGCAGACAGAAACTCAGAGAAGGACACAGTAATCGGGTTGGCAAGTGTTGTGGACAAGCCCGCGCCGCGGCGTTTGACTGTACGTGCCGGGAATGGCAATGTCTACGTGGGAGAGACCACCAGCCACACTCCAGACCCATGATAGAACACGATAAGTGAGAGACACAGTAGATAATAGGAGTTTGTGTGCGCCCAACCACCTGTCATCAGCCATTATGAGGAAGACAACGCAGTCATTACCACCAGCAGCGGTGATCTCCGCTGATAAGGTATCACAGCGAGCGTTGTCCTTCATTATGGTAAAGATAATGATGAAGAATTTTTTTTCTAGCACTAAAGAGACGTATTGATTAAGAATCGTTTCTTTCAGCCTGGGAGATACAGGAGAGAACACTATCGTCTTTACAAAGGTAACAGCCCGTGTCTTCCATTTGCTATTGATTAACATAAATTCTATCGTCTTTACCAAGGTAATAGCCCCTGTCTTCCATTTGCTATTGATTAACATAAATTCTATCGTCTTTACAAAGGTAATAGCCCATGTCTTCCATTTGTTATTTATTAACATAAATTCTATCGTCTTTACAAAGGTAATAGCCCATGTCTTCCATTTGCTATTGATTAACATAAATTCTATCGTCTTTACAAAGGTAATAGCCCATGTCTTCCATTTGTTATTTATTAACATAAATTCTATCGTCTTTACAAAGGTAATAGCCCATGTCTTCCATTTGCTATTGATTAACATAAATTCTATCGTCTTTACAAAGGTAATAGCCCATGTCTTCCATTTGTTATTTATTAACATAAATTCTATCGTCTTTACAAAGGTAATAGCCCATGTCTTCCATTTGCTATTGATTAACATAAATTCTATCGTCTTTACAAAGGTAGTAGCCCATGTCTTCCATTTGCTAGTGATAAACATAAATTCTATCGTCTTTACAAAGGTAATAGCCCCTGTCTTCCATTTGCTATTGATTAACATAGATTCTATCGTATTTACGAAGGTAATAGCCCCTGTCTTCCATTTGCTAGTGATTAACATGAATTCTATCTTCTTTACGAAGGTAATAGCCCCTGTCTTCCAATTGCTATTAATTAACATAAATTCTATCGTCTTTACGAAGGTAATAGCCCCTGTCTTCTATTTGCTAGTGATTAACATAAATTCTATCGTATTTACGAAGGTAATAGACCCTGTCTTCCATTTGCTAGTGATTAACATAAATTCTATCGTCTTTACGAAGGTAGTAGCCCCTGTCTTCCATTTGCTATTGATTAACGTATATTCTATCGTTTTTACGTAGGTAATAGACCCTGTCTTCCATTTGCTAGTGATTAACATAAATTCTATCGTCTTTACGAAGGTAATAGCCCCTGTCTTTCATTTGCTAGTGATTAACATAAATTCTATCGTCTCTACGAAGGTGATAGCCCGTCTTCCATTTGCTAGTGATTAACATAAATTCTCTCTTCTTTACGAAGGTAATAGCCCGTCTTCCATTTGCTAGTGATTAACATAAATTCTATCGTCTATACAAAGGTAATAGCCCCTGTCTTCCACTTGCTAGTGATTAACATAAATTCTATCGTCTTTACGGAGGTAATAACCCTTGTCGTCCATTTGCTAGTGATTAACATAAATTCTATCGTCTTTACGAAGGTAATAGCTCCAGTCTTCCATTTGCTAGTGATTAACATAAATTCTATCGTCTTTACGAAGGTAATAGCTCCAGTCTTCCATTTGCTAGTGATTAACATAAATTCTATCGTCTTTACGAAGGTAATAACCCTTGTCTTCCATTTGCTTGTGATTAACATAAATTCTATCGTCTTTACGAAGGTAATAGCCCCTGTCTTCCATTTGCTAGTGATTAACATTTTCTATGATAATCAGAAAGGGTGGTGCATAGGACACATTATATCGCCTGCAGTGAGCCATAGTTCTTGGACTTGAAATAAATGGCTAGAAATACTATTTGGAATATATCAGAAAAAAAATATTAAACCCACTTTGTCTAGAAAGAAGAAAATAAGAGAGTTGTAATTGCCATTACACTGAACATTTTGGTATAGGGTAAGGTAGGTAACAGCTTTACATGTGTGGCAAAAAGAGAATCTCGAACAATTTCTGGCCTTAAGGACTCCTTACCCAGCCCATGTCCCCAACGAAGCTGGTGGTGTGAAAGGCCATCACTGTAACAGACCCAATGGCTAGGAGTCACACAGCATTTTCTCGGGGTAAAGGAAAGAAAATAAACAATTTTCCATTGCTATTGTGAAGAATCTATACATCCATGTTCCACTGGCGAAATTCTGAGCTGGTTGAGTGATGTAGGGTAATAATATGTAGTTACCTCAGTGGAAAGTTATAACAAAATATGGCGGTTGCTTTGGTACCATAATTATTATTAGATATAGTAGCTTTCGACGGGTATTTATATATATATATATATATATATATATATATATATATATATATATATATATATATATATATATATACACACACAGACACACACACTTCGTGTTTCAGATATTTCTCTTTTTACTAGTAAAATAAACACAATAGGTATTTGTCTGGATGTCTTAACCAATAGATCATGATTAGAATCTCCTCCCTGGAAGATAGTTATCCACTTCTTTCAAAATGAAAGGATGTATTGTAGTAGGACCAGCTTTTAGTTCAGCCCGCGGCCGTAAGGCGGTGCTCGGGGTAGAGCTGTCGATGACTTATGACCAAGTACTTATACCCACCTACCTCCCATACTTGCATGAGAGGAGGGAAGACTGCTTCAGCTTAAGAGCCGACAGCCTTGTGCGGGGCACTAACTCTGGCCTGGGACATTCCAAGGTACGCATCTCTAACTCGTTGCGCAGCGACTCTGTCTGTGTGTGTGTGTGTGTGTGTGTGTGTGTGTAATCGCCCCTATATGTACTGCACGGAAAGGGAGTTCTACATTCGTGGAGATCTTACGCTGCTGGGGCTACCCCCTCTGACAATACAGTTCTATCACGAAGGCTTTTCGAACTTCACAGAGCCCTCCACGCTGGCTTTATGTAAGCGTTCCAACGTCAGCATGTCCGTTACTCAATACCTGAACTGGAATTACTCCCAAGTGATGTCTTCTGATTCCATCGTGACTTTCTATCCTTTCATAGGAGTGGTCTGTGTTAATGGAGTCAGGACGTGGTCTTCAGATTTTAAAGATGTGGCGCAATTTAAGGGCTAGCTAACCTCCATGTTCCAAGAATTCCCTTAATGTGGTCTGGCTCCATTCTCGACTCATTATTCTTTTGAACCTTCATCAGCAGATCCGCCTGTGTGTTTCCACACGTAAGGAGGCCAATTCCTGGACGCAGTTTCTTTCTCGTGTCGACCATACGTCGCATAGGTGTACTAAAAGGGCAGTTGTATGTGCTGAAAGGGCAGTTGTATGTACTAAAAGAGTAGGTGCATGTACTAAAAGGGCAATTGTATGTACTAAAAGAGTAGGTGTATGTAATAAAAGGGCAATTGTATGTACTGAAAGAGTAGGTGCATGTAATAAAAGGGCAATTGTATGTACTGAAAGATTAGGTGCATGTAATAAAAGGGCAATGGTATGTACTAAAAGAGTAGGTGCATGTAATAGAAGGGCAATTGTATGTACTAAAAGAGTAGGTGCATGTAATAAAAGGGCAGTTTTATGTACTAAATGAGTAGGTGCATGTAATAAAAGGGCAATTGTATGTACTAAAAGCAAAGTTTTATGTACTTAAAGAGCAGTTACATCGTTTTGTACTCACACAGCTCATGAGTGGCTCGCTACTCATAATTTTTTGAGACGTGGGTATCCAGTTGGGTCATCTCCCTCCCTCACCCAATTCCCCCACCCCCGTCAGTACACCCTGGGGCGTCGTCTTAAAGTCGTGCCACTACGCGTTACGTCACCTGCTGTGTTGGCGTCGTGCGCGTCACAGAGCTGGTACTGTGGCGCGTCACAACAGTATGGATGAGTTCCAGGTGTGTTACTGAATGCGTCACATTACGGTAGTTTTAGAGAGAGAGAGAGAGAGAGAGAGAGAGAGAGAGAGAGAGAGAGAGAGAGAGAGAGAGAGAGAGAGAGAGAGAGAGAGAGAGAGAGAAATCCTCCCCCTCCTGTTTTACCTTTCCGAATGAAGGAACAGAGAAGGAGGCCAAGTGAGGATATTTTTCCCTCTAAGGCTCAGTCATCTGTTCTTGACGCTACCTCGCTCACACGGGAAATTGCGAATGAGCATAAAAATAAACCTGTATGTGTATATCTACAAACACAGGTCATGTGGCATACTGTGTGACTTCGGTCTTTCCACTCGCCATACCCTTCGAGGTACGTACTGTCGTACCCAAAGGTCGTACCTCCTTACCCACCACAGATCGTACCGTCGTACCTCCTCGGGTACCGTCGTACCTCTTAGGGTACCGTCGTACCTCCTCGGGCACCGTCGTTCACACACGAAGCTTCACGCAGCGTCG